>NC_072419.2:1857173-2163369 GCF_028858775.2 Pan troglodytes | reverse complement strand
TATGGCAGAAAAAACCCTGTATCAGCAGCTGGAAGACTCACCTTCTTTTCCTAGCTCTGCCATATATTGACCAAAAGAGTCAAAGTCCATTCAGATGGTTGAAGGGCCTTGGAATTTTGTTTTTGGTTTTCACATACAGGTTGGAGGGCAGATGCGTTAGCCTCTTGAAATACCCAGAAACCACTTGTTTCCTCATCTAAAAATCAGGTATGACAGGATCATTTAATTATCCTGGAAATCAGATGAAGCACTGCATATGAAAGCACTTTGTAACATCGATAGCACTGGGAAATGTAAAGACCTTTTACTGAAATATAAAGGTGTATGGTCAACTGAATATATCTCAGATAGTTAGGATTTGACTGTATATATTGACTATAACCTGTAGTGGGCCCCTTGGTAAACAGCTTACAGTTTTGTTGCAAGTTTTAGCCAAGAGAAAATTTATTTGTTGACTAGTCATGCCCTTTATTGGCCACATGATGAGCAGCCAAGATATTAAGACACAGTGCACCTTGCAGAATTCAAGAATGACTCAGTGTCTTGTGAACTAGGAAGCTGAAATGCAGTGGTATGCAGAAGGCTGGCTCAGTAGGAGCCTTGGGAGTGTCCTCCAGATAGATGTTTGTGCAGGTTGTGTTTGATTCCAGTTGGCCATGAAAAGCTGGTTGCTCTAAAGAATGAGAATATACTTGGTTTTGCATTTACTAGAACTATCTGGGGAACAAATCTTGGGGTGGAAGAAAGAAGGGAGGGAGGGAAAGCTGTGCTTCAATACCTAGGGCTTCTTTCCTGGAATGGATCTGAGAATCTGGGATTGGGTGGCTAATATCTCATCTCTAGAAGGGAGAAAGAACTGGGTGGTGATGGCTTTGTATTTTCTATTGGAGTTCACTAGAGAATAGGTGAATGGAATGGGCTGCTATGATCCAGACATTAGGGAGGACAGGTTTGTGATACATTAGAAAACTTGAATGAGCCCTTCTATGATTCTCTCTTCCCTCTTTCTGCTTCCCGTTCTTAATCACCATCCGCAGGTTGTGGAATTAGCAAATCTATTATGTGAGCAATAGCAAACTTACAGGAGCCCTTGGCTCCATCTATCTCCCTGTTTGTGTCAGTTCCTTCTGGATGCTTTTAGTCTGTGGTCTTCATTCACTCTTTTTATGGGGAAGTAAAAGGAGTGGGACAGATTATGAGAACAGCTGGGTCCTCCCAGTTGCTGGGGTGGTTATTTTAAGTTTGTTTAATGTGTCCAGAGACCCAGATGGCATTTTTAACTAAGCTGCTTTATTAAATCTTGTGATAAAGCATAGTGATGTTTATTGAAAAGGCAGACACGCATCAGCAACATTATGCGTGAAACTTGCTCTAAGAATTTTCTATAAAACATCTGTTCTCTTTGAGCCTTTTGTGAACTCTGGAAGTTTGCTAGTTTCTATACAGACTTGAGGACAAGAAGTTGGAACCCACTTTTGGAGATGTCCAAGCATAGGTATTGGAATCATTAATCCTAACCCTCTCAGTTTTAAGGCCCCGGATACCCTTCTGTTAGACAACAGTAACATGAGCAAGCACTGTAATAACCTTTAAACAAGATTATTTGGAAATAATGGACAAGAAAAATTAGTATAAATTGTTTGGGGATTTTAAAATTAAAGATAAAAAGCTAGGGCTTCAATGACCTGTGCCAGCCTATAGCCTTAAGAGTCAATTTGCAAACACTCAAGATTTGGCCAATATGCCTCTACTACTTCTACTTAACACAGTCAAAGGGAAATTTTTAGATTCTTTCATCTGATTTGACTCTCTTAGTTACGAATAAGAGGATATCTAGAATATATATGTGACTTGTTAAAATGAAAATCCACCTTCTCTGAGTCTTCAAATATCTTTCATATCTTACATTTTTTAGTCACATCAACTTTTGAAGTCATGTCCGTAGTTGTATGAAAAGAAAAATTTCAGGAACATTCATCCTCAAAAGTTCTTTTTCTTAGTCTGAAGTCGTAGAAGCATTTGACTTTTACTTTCTCTTTTTAAGTTTGTACTAGTAGGTATTTTGTATAAATATAATATTTAATTATTGCCTTTGTATTCTTTTTCTCTAGTAAACATCCTGGTTTTTAGCTATCAATATGTAGTTTTACATTTAGGGATTTCTAATGGAAAGAGAAAGGAATCTGAAATCAGAGGACGAGAGTTTATTCTACTTGACCAAACACATACACAATACTGGAAGGAGAGTTTTACAACAAATATTTAATATCTATGACATGTAAAACGTTTTTTGAAATCAAGAAAATTCAAACAATTCAATACAAATATCATCAATAATAACACATGAACAGGTGGCCAACCTTATTAATAACCAGAGAAATATAAATTAAAACAATCCATCAACTTGTAAAAAAGATGAAATTACCCAGAGTTGGTGTAGGTGATGGAAAATTGTCATGTTTGTATACTGTTCATAGAAGTTAAATTGACATAACTTTTTGGTCAGGCAATTTGGAAGTATATATCTAAATTAATAAAGTAGTTTTCTAATAACCTGGGAATCTCTTAATCTAAGAATCTTTACTGTAGATTTTTCTAGAACAAACGTACAAACATCTGTGTACAAGGGTACTCACTGCAGCATTTTGCTAAGGAAAAACTCAGAAAAAATCTATATGTTCAACAGAGAACAGGTACATAATTTATGACACAACTGCACAATATACACCACTAAAATAAAGGATATAAATTTATATGTAGTATGAAAAAGATGTGAATGATAGCTTGTTGGTGAAAAACAGCAATGACTGGAATATTGTGTGTAACGTAATCCTGCTTTTCTGTATATAATGTAGGCATAGAAAATAGGATTGAAAGGACATACTCTAGTCAACAGTGTATATAGCTTGGGTGGAGGGGGTGTATAATGGGGAAGGAGAGTCCCTTTTCCTATCTATTCCATATACATCTCTGGATTTAAAAGATCATACATGCATATGCATTACCTTCAAAATTAAAATGATAAAGACAAAAGGAGAAGCTTTGGATTTGAATCATGATACTACTGTTTGCAACTTCTATGACCGTGGGGAAGTCGCCTAGCCTCCTGGGGTTTATTTCCTCATTTATAAAAATAGGGAAAGTAATAATACTTGTCTACATATCTTCTAGGGTTGTTGGGAGGATTGAATGTGATAATGGGTTACAGCATTATGAATTATTTATTCATAGAACACAATTATTATAAAAATATTTTGCTCTGATTAAACTAAAAGAAGGACGAGATCGTGTGTGTTTTTCAGTCCCAGTAGCTTTACTAACCAGAAAGCGCCTGCTGATGTGGTGATCACAGTTGCTTTGGTGCAGCTTCCTGTTGACTTTTGGCAATTCTCCACGCTGCTAGCTAAGGCTGAGGTGGCGACTGTGGAAGGTGTGATCTCCTCCCCCTCCCAGCACACATTTGTGTGCATACTCACACTCATGCACACACAAACACACACATGCACACTCTATCACAGTACATGAGGTGGCAGCAGCTGCTGCGGCATAGACTTTCACACAACATAAAGGGCTTTTTTGGTGTGGTCTGTGCATTATTTCCTGTTAAGCATGAGCTGAGTCAGTGCCATGCTTTTCCATCTGAAACCTTTCTGAGGCTCAGGCTGTGTTAAGAGCAAACCCTCTCCCCTCCATGCCCACCCCATGGCCCTCTACTGAAGCCAGATCATAATCTGCTCATTTCATGAGGATTTTCAAACCGAATGGACTGGGCCATGTGAGAGATCACTGAAAGGAACAGACCAAGCAGAGGCTAAGAGACTCCACGCTAATCTGCTGAGTCATCTGAAAATGCACAGCTGTGGCAGCTCACGGTGCTTTAAAGTACTTTGGCAGGATGTTTGTTCAGGGGGCCTGTTCCTGCAGCCCTGCTGAATGTTTGGTTAGGAGGCATAATCATTTTTTGGACAGGATCTCCCAAATGTAAGGTGATAGATGCTAATGTGGAATATAATACAGAAGATACAGCTTGGATGTCATAAATAACAATAAATTGTTTAATCTTGCTGAGTTGTAAATATATGATTGCCAGAGGTCTTTAGTTCACTGGAACATAGTATGGGGGCAGGGGCACTTAGCAAATAGGCAGTTATTATTTTCCAACCAGACAGAAACTGGTCTGATGAAATTTATCTAAAAAGGCATACACATGTATTTTAATTAATTGTGACAATTACTCAGAGAAAACACATGGCCCTAAAGAGGCTGAGGGTTTTTTTGTTCTACCTATAAATGTATATGTATATTCACCTATATTCTACCTATGTATAAGTAAGAGAATGAGTTTTTGTTTTGGGGATATATATTTATACGTATCTATACAGACAGATATACACATACTTAATTTCTGTGTACCTATTAAGGTGTGGTGAGAGATGGAAAGTATTTTTAAGCATTTAGATAGCTTATTCTATAGCATATGTGTGCATATAGCCCCCCCATAAAGCTTTGTCTCTTTTCTGGATATATTTAACAAGAGGCTAGAACAGAGTCCAAAATGTCAGAAATGTTTGAACATTCCATAGAAATGAAGGAGGTGTTTCCAAATGACCTATGTTTCTATGGCAATAAATAGAAATTGTGCTGCGTTGGATGGGTCAGGAGTAAGGAATATAAACAGTGTAAGTATGGCTATTCCAAGCAGAAATCTACCTTGTAAGAACAGCTTTGTGCAGTGAGCTCGACAACATTGATCAGTTAGCAGTCCGGTTCAGTACAACATTGATCAGGTAGCAAGACGGTTCGGCAGTGCCAGTCAGAGACACAGATGGGGACAATCAAAGAAGATGCAGGTCAGGACAAGGATGCAGACATGTACCTGTCACTACCATGGACATCAGCAGCTTCTGAGTGAGCAGGTTTATGATCAAAGAAGAAAGACATCGTTGATATGTAAGCATGTTACAATTAATTTGCTGTTTAGTTACTAGCAAACTACATCAAGTTTTTAGTTTTTAGGTTTTTTTTTCTTTTTTCTTTTTTGAAACAGGTTCTTGTTCTGTCATCCAGGTTGGAGTGCAGTCGTTATCCAAGCTCACTGCAGCCTTAAAATCCTGGGCTCCGTAGATCCTCCCACCTCAGCCTCCCAAGAAGCTGGGACTACAGGTGCACACGACCATGGCCAGCTAATATTTCTAATTTTTTCGTAGAGATGAGGCATTGCTGAATTGACCAGGCTGCTCTTGAGCTCCTGGCAGTGTAGATATTTCCATGTTTATACAGGTGATGGTGTAGATATTTCCATGTTTATACAGATGAGTGTGTAGATATTTCCATGTTTTTAAAGATGGCGGTGTAGATAATTCCATCTTTATAGAGATGGCGGTGAACATATTTCCATGTTTATACAGATAGCGGTGTAGATATTTCCACGTTTTTAAAGATAGCGGTGTAGCTATTTCCATTTTTATACAGGTAGCGGTGTAGATATTTCCATGTTTACACAGATGGCGGTGTAGATATTTCCATGTTTATTGAGATAGCGGTGTAGACATTTCCATGTTTATACAGATAGTGGTGTAGATATTTCCATGTTTATAGAGATAGCGGTGGAGATATTTCCATATTTATACATATAGCGGTGTAGATATTTCCATGGTTATAGTGATAGCGGTGTAGGAATTTCCATGTTTATAGTGATAGTGGTGTAGATATTTCCATGTTTATACGGATAGCGGTGTAGATATTTCCATGTTTATACGGATAGCGGTGTTGATATTTTCATGTTTATACAGATAGCGGTGTAGGTATTTCCATGCTAATACAGATAGCGGTGTAGATATTTCCATGTTTATACAGATGGCTGTGTAGATATTTCCATGTTTATACAGATGGCAGTGTAGATATTTCCATGTTTATGCAGATGGTGGTGTTGATATTTCCGTGTTTACAGAGATAGCGGTGTAGATATCTCCATCTTTGCACAGATTGCGGTGTAGGTATTTCCATCTTTACACAGATAGTGGTGTAGATATTTCCGAGTTTACAAAGATAGCTGTGTAGATATTTCCATGTTTACACAGATGGCGTTGTAGATATTTCCATGTTTATAGAGATAGCGGTGTAGATATTTCCATATTTATACAGATAACGGTGTAGAAACTTCCATGTTTATACAGATATCGGTGAAGATATTTCCATGTTTATAGAGATAGCGGTGTATATATTTCCATGTTTATACAGACCGCGGTGTAGATATTTCCATTTTTATACAGATAGCGGTGCAGATATTTCCATGTTTGTACAGATGGAGGTGTTGATATTTCCATCTATACACAGATGACCGTGTAGATATTTCTATGTTTATACAGATGGCGGCGCAGATATTTCTATGGATATGTAGATGGAGGTGTAGTTATTTCCATGTATATACAGATAGTGGTGTAGTTATTTCCATGTTTATATAGAGAGCGGTGTAGATATTTCCATGTATGTACACATGGCTGTGTAGATATTTCCATGTTTATACAGATGGCGGTGTAGTTATATCCATGATTATACAGATAACTTTGTAAGTATTTCCATGTTTATACATATGGCGGTGTAGATATTTCGATGTTTATAGAGATAGCAGTGGAGATATTTCATGTTTATACAAATAGCGGTGTAGTTATTTCCATGTTTATATAGATAGCGGTGTAGATATTTCCATGTATATATACATGGTTATGTAGATATTTCCATGATTATACAGATGGCGGTATAGATATTTCCATGTTTATACAGATAACTTTGTAAGTATTTCCATGTTTATACAGATGACGGTGTAGATATTTCGATGTTTATACAGATCGCAGTGTAGATATTTCCATGTTTATACAGATATCGGTGTAGATATTTCCATGTTTATGCAGATAGCGCTGTAGATATTTCCATGTTTATACAGATGGCGGTGTAGATATTTCCATGTTTATAGAGATGGCGGTGTAGATATTTCCATGTTTATAGAGATAGCGGTGTAGATATATCCATGTTCATAGAGATAGCAGTGAGGATATTTCTATGTTTATACAGATAGCAGTGTAGATATTTCCATTTTTAAAGAGATCGCGGTTTAGATATTTCATATTTATACAGATAGCGGTGTAGATATTTCCATGTTTATACAGATTGCGGTGTAGATATTTCCAGGTTTATTCAGATGACTGTGTAGATATTTCCATGTTTTTACAGATGGCAGTGTAGATATTTCAATGTTTATAGAGATGGCGCTGTAGATATTTCCATGTTGATACAGATAACGGTGGAGATATTTCCATGTTTATACAGACAGCAGTGGAGATATTTCCATGTTTATACACATAGCGGTGTACATATTTCCATGTTTTTAGAGACAACGGTGTAGGTATTTCCATGTTTATACAGATAGCGGTGCAGATATTTCCATGTGTATATAGATGCCTACGCATATATTTCCTTATTAATACAGAGGGCTGTGTAGATATTTCTATGTTTATACAGATAGCGGTGCAGATATTTCCATGTTTGTACAGATGGCGGTGTTGATATTTCCATCTATACACAGATGAACGTGTAGATATTTCCATGTTTATACAGATGGCGGCACAGATATTTCTATGGATATGTAGCTGGTGGTGTAGATATTTCCATGTATATACAGATAGCGCTGTACTTATTTCCATGTTTATATAGAGAGCGGTGTAGATATTTCCATGTATGTACAGATAACTTTGTAAGTATTAACATGTTTATACAGATGGCGGTGTAGATACTTCCATGTTTGTACAGATAACTTTTTAAGTATTTCCATGTTCATACAGATGGCGGTGTAGATATTTCGATGTTTATAGAGATAGCAGTGGAGATATTTCCATGTTTATACAGATAGCGTTGTAGATATTTCCATGTTTATATAGATAGCGGTGTAGATATTTCCATGTATATACACATGGCTGTGTAGATATTTCCATGTTTATACTGATGGCGGTGTAGATATTTCCATGTTTATACAGATAACTTTGTAAGTATTTCCATGTTTATACAGATGGCGGTGTAGATATTTCGATGTTTATAGAGATAGCAGTGGAGATATTTCCATGTTTATACAGATAGCGCTGTAGATATTTCCATGTTTATACTGATCGCGGTGTAGATATTTCCATGTTTATAGAGATGGCGGTGTAGATATTTCCATGTTCATAGAGATAGCGGTGTTGATTTTTCCATGTTTATAGAGATAGCTGTGAGGATATTTCCATGTTTATACAGATAGGGGTGTAGATATTTCCATGTTTATAGAGATGGCGGTGTAGATATTTCCATGTTTATACAGATCACGGTGTAGATATTTCCATGTTTATACAGATCATGGTGTAGATATTTCCATGTTTATAGAGATCATGGTGTAGATATTTCCATGTTTATACAGATACCGGTGTAGATATTTCCATGTTTATACAGACCGCAGTGTATATAATTCCAAGTTTATAGAGATAGCAGTGTAGATATTTCCATGTTTGTACAGATGGCGGTGTTGATGTTTCCATCTATACACAGATTGCCGTGTAGGTATTTCCATGTGTATACAGATGGCATTGTAGATATTTCCATGTTTATACAGATGGTGGAGTAGATATTTCCATGTTTACACAGATGACTGTATAGGTATTTCCATGTTTATACAGATGGCGGTGTAGATATTTCCAAGTTTATAGAGATAGCGGTGTAGATATTTCCATATTTATACAGATAACGGTGTAGAAATTTCCATGTTTATACAGATAGCGGTGTAAATATTTCCATTTTTATACAGATAACGGTGTAGATATTTCCATGTTTATAGAGATAGCGGTGTAGTTATTTCCATGTTTATAAAATAGCGGTGTAGATATTTCCATGTTTATACAGACCGCGGTGTAGATATTTCCATGTTTATACAGATAGCGGTGCAGATATTTCCATGTTTGTACAGATGGCGGTGTTGATATTTCCATCTATACACAGATGAACGTGTAGATATTTCCATGTTTATACAGATGGCGGTACAGATATTTCTATGGATATGTAGATGGTGGTGTAGATATTTCCATGTATATACAGATAGCGCTGTACTTATTTCCATGTTTATATAGAGAGAGGTGTAGATATTTCCATGTATGTACAGATAACTTTGTAAGTATTAACATGTTTATACAGATGGCGGTGTAGATATTTCCATGTTTTTACAGATATCTTTGTAAGTATTTCCAAGTTTATACAGATGGCGGTGTAGATATTTCGATGTTTATAGAGATAGCAGTGGAGATATTTCCATGTTTATACAGATAGCGGTGCAGTTATTTCCATGTTTATATAGATAGCGGTGTAGATATTTCCATGTATACACACATGGCTGTGTAGATATTTCCATGTTTATACTGATGGCGGTGTAGATATTTCCATGTTTATACAGATAACTTTGTAAGTATTTCCATGTTTATACAGATGGCGGTGTAGATATTTCGATGTTTATAGAGATAGCAGTGGAGATATTTCCATGTTTATACAGATAGCGGTGCAGATATTTCCATGTTTGTACAGATGGCGGTGATGATATTTCCATCTATACACAGATGAACGTGTAGATATTTCCATGTTTATACAGATGGTGGCACAGATATTTCTATGGATATGTAGATGGTGGTGTAGATATTTCCATGTATATACAGATAGCGCTGTACTTATTTCCGTGTTTATATAGAGAGCGGTGTAGATATTTCCATGTATGTACAGATAACTTTGTAAGTATTAACATGTTTATACAGATGGCGGTGTAGATATTTCCATGTTTGTACAGATAACTTTGTAAGTATTTCCATGTTTATACAGATGGCGGTGTAGATATTTCGATGTTTATAGAAATAGCAGTGGAGATATTTCCATGTTTATACAGATAGCGGTGTAGTTATTTCCATGTTTATATAGATAGCGGTGTAGATATTTCCATGTATATACACATGGCTGTGTAGATATTTCCATGTTTATACTGATGGCGGTGTAGATATTTCCATGTTTATACAGATAACATTGTAAGTATTTCCACGTTTATACAGATGGCGGTGTAGATATTTCGATGTTTATAGAGATAGCAATGGAGACATTTCCATGTTTATACAGATAGCGGTGTAGATATTTCCATGCTTATACTGATCGCGGTGTAGATATTTCCATGTTTATAGAGATGGCGGTGTAGATATTTCCATGTTCATAGAGATAGCGGTGTTGATTTTTCCATGTTTATAGAGATAGCTGTGAGGATATTTCCATGTTTATACAGATAGGGGTGTAGATATTTCCATGTTTATAGAGATGGCAGTGTAGATATTTCCATGTTTATACAGATCACGGTGTAGATATTTCCATGTTTATACAGATCATGGTGAAGATATTTCCATGTTTATACAGATCGCGGTGTTGATACTACCATGTTTATAGGGATAGCAGTGCAAATATTTCCACATTTATACAGATAGCGGTGTAGTTATTAGCAGGTTTATACAGATAGCGTTGTAGATATTTCCATGTATAAACAGATGTCTGTGTATATATTTCCATGTTTATACAGATGGCTGTGTAGATATTTCCATGTTTATACAGATGACTTTGTAGGTATTTCCATGTCTGTACAGATGGCGGTGTAGGTATTTCCATGTTTGTAGAGATAGCTGTGTAGATATTTCCATGTTTATACAGATAGCGGTGTAGATATTTCGATGTTTATACAGATCGCGGTGTAGATATTTCCATGTTTATACAGACAGCAGTGGAGATATTTCCATGTTTATACACATAGCGGGGTACATATTTCCATGTTTATAGACACAGCGGTGTATGTATTTCCATGTTTATACAGATAGCGGTGCAGATATTTCCATGTTTACACAGATGCTTATGCAGATATTTGCATATTTATACAGAGGGCTGTGTAGATATTTCTATGTTTATACAGATGGCAGTGTAGATATTTAAATGTTCCTACACATGACTGTGTAGTTATTTCCATGTTTATGCAGATGTCTTTGTAGATATTTCCATGTTTATGGAGATAGCGGTGCAGATATTTCCATGTTTATACAGATAGCGGTGTATATATTTCCATGTTTATACAGATCATGGTGTAGATATTTCCATGTTTATACAGATACCGGTGTAGATATTTCCATGTTTATACAGACCGCAGTGTATATATTTCCATGTTTATAGAGATAGCAGTGTAGATATTTCCATGTTTGTACAGATGGCGGTGTTGATGTTTCCATCTATACACAGATTGCCGTGTAGGTATTTCCATGTGTATACAGATGGCACTGTAGATATTTCCATGTTTATACAGATGGTGGAGTAGATATTTCCATGTTTACACAGATGACTGTATAGGTATTTCTATGTTTATACAGATGGCGGTGTAGATATTTCCATGTTTATAGAGATGGCGGTGTAGATATTTCCATATTTATACAGATAACGGTGGAGAAATTTCCATGTTTATACAGATAGCGGTGTAAATATTTCCATTTTTATACAGATAACAGTGTAGGTATTTCCATGTTTATAGAGATAGCGGTGTAGGTATTTCCATGTTTATACAATAGCGGTGTAGATATTTCCATGTTTATATAGACCGCGGTGTAGATATTTCCATGTTTATACAGATAGCGGTGCAGATATTTCCATGTTTGTACAGATGGCGGTGTTGATATTTCCATCTATACACAGATGAACGTGTAGATATTTCCATGTTTATACAGATGGCGGCACAGATATTTCTATGGATATGTAGATGGTGGTGTGGATATTTCCATGTATATACAGATAGCGCTGTACTTATTTCCATGTTTATATAGAGAGTGGTGTAGATATTTCCATGTATGTACACATGGCTGTGTAGATATTTCCATGTTTATACAGATGGCGGTGTAGATATTTCCATATTTATACAGATATCTTTGTAAGTATTTCCAAGTTTATACAGATGGCGGTGTAGATATTTCGATGTTTATAGAGATAGCAGTGGAGATATTTCCATGTTTATACAGATAGCGGTGTAGTTATTTCCATGTTTATATAGATAGCGGTGTAGATATTTCCATGTATATACACATGGCTGTGTAGATATTTCCAAGCTTATACTGATGGCGGTGTAGATATTTCCATGTTTATACAGATAACTTTGTAAGTATTTCCATGTTTATACAGATGGCGGTGTAGATATTTCGATGTTTATAGAGATAGCAGTGGAGATATTTCCATGTTTATACAGATAGCGGTGTAGATATTTCCATGCTTATACTGACTGCGGTGTAGATATTTCCATGTTTATAGAGATGGCGGTGTAGATATTTCCATGTTCATAGAGATAGCGGTGTTGATTTTTCCATGTTTATTGAGATAGCTGTGAGGATATTTCCATGTTTATACAGATAGGGGTGTAGATATTTCCATTTTTATAGAGATGGCGGTGTAGGTATTTCCATGTTTATACAGATCACGGTGTAGATATTTCCATGTTTATACAGATCATGGTGTAGATATTTCCATGTTTACACAGATCGCGGTGTTGATATTACCATGTTTATAGGGATAGCAGTGCAAATATTTCCACATTTATACAGATAGCAGTGTAGTTATTAGCAGGTTTATACAGATAGCAGTGTAGATATTTCCATGTATAAACAGATGTCTGTGTATATATTTTCATGTTTTAACAGATGGTGATGTAGATATTTCCTTGTTTATACAAATAGCGGTGTAGTTATTTCCATGTTTATACACATAGCGGTGTAGATATTTCCATGTATATACAGATGGCTGTGTAGATATTTCCATGTTTCTACAGATGGCTGTGTAGATATTTCCATGTTTATACAGATGACTTTGTAGGTATTTCCATGTTTGTACAGATGGCGGTGTAGATATTTCCATGTTTGTAGAGATAGCTGTGTAGATATTTCCATGTTTATACAGATGGCGGCACAGATATTTCTATGGATATGTAGATGGTGCTGTAGATATTTCCATGTATATACAGATAGCGCTGTACTTATTTCCATGTTTATATAGAGAGCGGTGTAGATATTTCCATGTATGTACAGATAACTTTGTAAGTATTAACATGTTTATACAGATGGCGGTGTAGATATTTCCATGTTTGTACAGACAACTTTGTAAGTATTTCCATGTTTATACAGATGGCGGTGTAGATATTTTGATGTTTATAGAGATAGCAGTAGAGATATTTCCATGTTTATACAGATAGCGGCGTAGATATTTCCATGTTTATATAGATAGCGGTGTAGATATTTCCATGTATATACACATGGCTGTGTAGATATTTCCATGTTTATACTGATGGCGGTGTAGATATTTCCATGTTTATACAGATAACTTTGTAAGTATTTCCATGTATATACAGATGGCGGTGTAGATATTTCGATGTTTATAGAGATAGCAGTGGAGATATTTCCATGTTTATACAGATAGCGCTGTAGATATTCTCATGTATATACTGATCGCGGTGTAGATATTTCCATGTTTATAGAGATGGCGGTGTAGATATATCCATGTTCATAGAGATAGCGGTGTTGATTTTTCCATGTTTATAGAGATAGCTGTGAGGATATTTCCATGTTTATACAGATAGGGGTGTAGATATTTCCATGTTTATAGAGATGGCGGTGTAGATATTTCCATGTTTATACAGATCACGGTGTAGATATTTCCATGGTTATACAGATCATGGTGTAGATATTTCCATGTTTATACAGATCATGGTGTAGATATTTCCATGTTTATAGAGATACCGGTGTAGATATTTCCATGTTTATACAGACCGCAGTGTATATAATTCCATGTTTATAGAGATAGCAGTGTAGATATTTCCATGTTTGTACAGATGGCGGTGTTGATGTTTCCATCTATACACAGATTGCCATGTAGGTATTTCCATGTGTATACAGATGGCATTGTAGATATTTCCATGTTTATACAGATGGTGGAGTAGAAATTTCCATGTTTACACAGATGACTGTATAGGTATTTCCATGTTTATACAGATGGCGGTGTAGATATTTCCAAGTTTATAGAGATAGCGGTGTAGATATTTCCATTTTTATACAGATAACGGTGTAGAAATTTCCATGTTTATACAGATAGCGGTGTAAATATTTCCATTTTTATACAGATAACGGTGTAGATATTTCCATGTTTATAGAGATAGCGGTGTAGGTTTTTCCATGTTTATACAATAGCGGTGTAGATATTTCCATGTTTATATAGACCGCGGTGTAGATATTTCCATGTTTATACAGATAGCGGTGCAGATATTTCCATGTTTGTACAGATGGCAGTGTTGATATTTCCATCTATACACAGATGAACGTGTAGATATTTCCATGTTTATACAGATGGCGGCACAGATATTTCTATGGATATGTACATGGTGGTGTAGATATTTCCATGTATATACAGATAGCGCTGTACTTATTTCCATGTTTATATAGAGAGCGGTGTAGATATTTCCATGTATGTACAGATAACTTTGTAAGTATTAACATGTTTATACAGATGGCGGTGTAGATATTTCCATGTTTGTACAAATAACTTTGTAAGTATTTCCATGTTTATACAGATGGCGGTGTAGATAATTCGATGTTTATAGAGATAGCAGTGGAGATATTTCCACGTTTATACAGATAGCGGTGTAGTTATTTCCATGTTTATATAGATAGCGGTGTAGATATTTCCATGTTTATACTGATTGCGGTGTAGATATTTCCATGTTTATAGAGATGGCGGTGTAGATATTTCCATGTTCATAGAGATAGCGGTGTTGATTTTTCCATGTTTATAGAGATAGCTGTGAGGATATTTCCATGTTTATACAGATAGGGGTGTAGATATTTCCATGTTGATAGAGATGGCGTTGTAGATATTTCCATGTTTATACAGATCACGGTGTAGATATTTCCATGTTTATACAGATCATGGTGTAGATATTTCCATGTTTATACAGATCATGGTGTAGATATTTCCATGTTTATGCAGATACCAGTGTAGATATTTCCATGTTTATATAGACCGCAGTGTATATAATTCCATGTTTATAGAGATAGCAGGGTAGATATATCCATGTTTGTACAGATGGCGGTGTTGATGTTTCCATCTATACACAGATTGCCGTGTAGGTATTTCCATGTGGATACAGATGGCATTGAAGATATTTCCATGTTTATACAGATGGTGGAGTAGATATTTCCATGTTTACACAGATGACTGTATAGGTATTTCCATGTTTATACAGATGGCGGTGTAGATATTTCCAAGTTTATAGAGATAGCGGTGTAGATATTTCCATATTTATACAGATAACACTGTAGAAATTTCCATGTTTATACAGATAGCGGTGTAAATATTTCCATTTTTATACAGATAACGGTGTAGATATTTCCATGTTTATAGAGATAGCGGTGGAGGTTTTTCCATGTTTATACAATAGCGGTGTAGATATTTCCATGTTTATACAGACCGCGGTGTAGATATTTCCATGTTTATACAGATAGCGGTGCAGATATTTCCATGTTTGTACAGATGGCGGTGTTGATATTTCCATCTATATACAGATGACCGTGTAGATATTTCCATGTTTATACAGATGGCGGTACAGATATTTCTATGGATATGTAGATGGTGGTGTGGATATTTCCATGTATATACAGATAGCGCTGTACTTATTTCTATGTCTATATAGAGAGCGGTGTAGATATTTCCATGTATGTACACATGGCTGTGTAGATATTTCCATGTTTACACAGATGGCGGTGTAGATATTTCCATATTTATACAGATATCTTTGTAAGTATTTCCAAGTTTATACAGATGGCGGTGTAGATATTTCGATGTTTGTAGAGATAGCAGTGGAGATATTTCCATGTTTATACAGATACCGGTGTAGTTATTTCCATGTTTATATAGATAACGGTGTAGATATTTCCATGTATATACACATGGCTGTGTAGATATTTCCAAGTTTATACTGATGGCGGTGTAGATATTTCCATGTTTATACAGATAACTTTGTAAGTATTTCCATGTTTATACAGATGGCGGTGTAGATATTTCGATGTTTATAGAGATAGCAGTGGAGATATTTCCATGTTTATACAGATAGCGGTGTAGATATTTCCATGCTTATACTGATCGCGGTGTAGATATTTCCATGTTTATAGAGATGGCGGTGTAGATATTTCCATGTTCATAGAGATAGCGGTGTTGATTTTTCCATGTTTATAGAGATAGCTGTGAGGATATTTCCATGTTTATACAGATAGGGGTGTAGATATTTCCATGTTTATAGAGATGGCGGTGTAGGTATTTCCATGTTTATACAGATCACGGTGTAGATATTTCCATGTTTATACAGATCATGGTGTAGATATTTCCATGTTTATAGAGATCATGGTGTAGATATTCCCATGTTTACACAGATAGCTGTCTGGATATTTCCATGTTTTCACTGATAGCTTTGTTGATATTTCCATGTTTATACAGATGGCGGTGTTGATATTTCCATTTTTATAGAGATCGCGGTTCAGATATTTCCATGTTTACACATAGCGGTGGAGATATTTCCATGTTTATACAGATAGCGGTGGAGATATTTCCATGTTTATACAGATGGCGGTGAAGATATTTCCATATTTATACAGATGGCGGTGTAGATATTTCCATGTTTTCACAGATGGCGGTGTAGATATTTCCAAGTTTATACAGATGACTGTGTAGTTATTTCCATGTTTATACAGAAGGCTGTTTAGATATTTCCATATTTATAGACTTAGCCGTGTAGATATTTCCATGTTTATACACATAGCGGTGTAGACATTTCCATGTTTATAGAGATAGCGGTGTAGATATTTACAAATTTATACAGATCGCGGTGTAGGTCTTTGCATGTTTATACAGAAAATGGAGTAGTTATTTCCATGTTTATACAGATAGCTGTGTAGATATTTCCATTTTTATACAGATCCTGGTGTAGATGTTTCCATGTTTATACAGACGGCAGTGTAGATATTTCCATGTTTACACAGATAGCTGTGAAGGTATTTCCATGTTTATAAAGATCGCGGTGTAGACATTTCCATCTATCCACAGATGGCAGAGTAAATATTTCTAAGTTTATACAGATGGCGGCGTAGATATTTCCATGTTTATACAGATGGCTGTGTAGATATTTCTATGTTTATAGAGATACAGGTGTAGATAATTCCACGTTTATAGAGATGTCGGTGTAGGTATTTCAATGATTATAGACATAATGGTGTAAATATTTCCATGTTTGTACAGATAGCGGTGTAGAGATTTCCATGTTTATACAGCTCGCGGTGTAGATATTTACATCTTTATGCAGATCGCAGTGTAGATATTTCCATGTTTATAGAGATAGCGGTATAGATATTTCCATTTTTACACAGATGGTGGAGTAGATAGTTCCATGTTTATGGAGATGGCGGTGTAGATATTTCCGTGTTTATACAGATAGAGGTGTAGATATTTTCATGTTTATAAAGATGGTGGTGTAGATATTTCCCAGCTTATATAGATGGCGGTGTAGATATTTCCATGTTTATAGAGATAGCTGTGTAATTATTTCCATGTGTATAGAGAAAGCGTTGTAGGTATTTCCATCTTCGTACAGATGGCTGTGTAGATATTTCCACGTTTATACAGATGGCAGTCTAGATATTTCCAGGTTTATAGAGATGCTCGTGCAGATATTTCCATGTTTATACAGATGACTGTGTATATATTTCCATGTTTATACAGATGGCGGTGTAGATATTTCCATGTTTATAGAGATAGCGGTGTATATATTTCCATATTTACACTGATAGCGGTGTAAATATTTCCATGTTTATTCAGATGGCAGTGTAGATATTTCCATGTTTATACAGATAGCGGTGTGGCTATTTCTACGTTTATACAGATAGCTGTGTAGATATTTCCATGTTTATATAGATGTCTTTGTAGATAATTCCATGTTTATAAAGATGGCAGTGTAGATATTTCCATGTTTATACAGATAGTTGTGTAGATATTTCCATGTTCATACAGATAACTGTGTAGGTATTTCCATGTTTATACAGATGGCGGCGTAGATATTTCCATGTTTATAGAGATGGCCATGTAGATAATTCCATGTTTTTACAGATAGCTGTGAAGACATTTTCATGTTTATAGAGATAGCGGTGTAGATATTTCCATGTTCGTAAAGATGGCGGTGTAGGTATTTCCATGTTTATAGATATAGCGGTATTGATATTTCCATATTTATACAGATAGCGGTGTAGATATTTCCACGTTTATAGAGATAGTGGTGTTGGTATATCCATGTATATACAGATAGCGTTGTAGATATTTCCATGTTTATACAGCTCGCGGTGTAGGTATTTCCATGTTTATAGAGATGTCAGTGTAGGTATTTCCATGTATATAGAGATAGCGATGCAGATGTTTCCATGTTTATACTGATGGCGCTGTAGACATTTCCATGTGTATACAGACGGCAGTGTAGATATTTCCATGTTTATAGAGATGGTGGATTACATATTTCCATGTATATACAGATGACTGTGTAGATATTTCCATGTTTACAGATGGCAGTGTAGATATTTCCATGTTTATAGAGGTGGTGGTGTAGATATTTCCATGTATATACAGTTGACTGTGTAGATATTTCCATTTTTATACAGATAGCAGTGTAGATATTTCCGTATATAAACAGAGAGCGGTGGTGATATTTCCATGTTTATACAGAGAGCGATGTAGATATTTCCATGTTTATACAGATTGCTTTGTAGGTATTTCCATGTTTATAGAGGTGGCGGTGTAGATATTTCCATGTTTATACAGATGGCTGTGTAGTTATTTCCATGTGTATACATGGCAGTGTAGATATTACCACCTTTATGCAGATGGAGGTGTAGATATTTCCATGTTTATAGAGATAGCGGTGGAGATATTTCCATGTTCATATAGATGGACTTGTAGATATTTCCATGTGTATACACATGGCAGTGTAGATATTTCAATGTTTATAGAGATGGTGGTGTAGATATTTCCATGTTTATACACATGACTTTGTAGATATTTGTATGTTTCTACAGATGGCAATGTAGATATTTCCATGTTTATAGAGATAACGGTGAAGAATTTCCATGTTTATACAGATAGCAGTGTAGATATTTCCATCTTTATGGAGATAGCGGTGTAGATATTTCCATATTTACACAGATAGCGGTTTAGATATTTCCATGTTTATAAAGATCCCGGTGTAGATATTTCCATGTTTATATAGATGGCGGGGTAGATATTTCCATGTTTATACAGATAGCGGCATAGTCATTTCCATGTTTATACAGATAGCAGTGTAGATATTTCCATGTTTACAGAGATAGCGTTGTAGATATTTCCATCTTTGCACAGATTGCGGTGTTGATATTTCCATCTTTACACAGATAGCGGTGTAGATATTTCCAAGTTTACACAGATAGCTGTGTAGTTATTTCCATGTTTACACAGATAGTGTTGTAAATATTTCCATGTTTATAGAGATAGCGGTGTAGATATTTCCATATTTATTCAGATAGCGGTGTAGATATTTCCATGTTTATACTGTTAGTGGTGTAGATACTTCCGTGATTACAGAGTTAGCGGTGTAGATATTTCCATCTTTGAACAGATTGCGATGTATATCTTTACATCTTTACACAGATTGCTGTGTAGATATTTCCAAGTTTACACAGATAGCTGTGTAGATATTTCCGTGTTTACACAGAGAGCGTTGTAGATATTTCCACGTTTATACACATAGAAGTGTAGATATTTCCAGGTTTATAGAGATAGCGGTGTAGATATTTCCATAGTTATGGAGTTGGCGGTGTAGATATTTGCATGTTTTTACTGATAGCGGTGTAGATATTTTCATGTTTGTACAGATAGCGATGTTGACATTTCCATGTTTATACAGAAAGCGGTGAAGATATTTCCATCTTTATACAGATAGCAGAGTAGACATTTCCATGTTTACACAGATAGCGATGTAGATATTTCCATGTTTACACAGATAGTGTTGCAGATATTTCCATGTTTATACAGATAGCTGTGTAGATATTTCCATGTTTATACAGATGGCGGTGTAAATATTTCCATGTTTATGCAGATGGCGCTGTAGATATTTCCTAGTTTGTAGAGATGGAGTTGTAGATATTTGCATGTTTGTAGAGATAGCGGTGTAGGTATTTCCATGTTTATAGTGATATCGGTGTAGTTATTTCCAGGTTTATACAGATAGCGGTGTAGATATTTCCATATTTAAATGGATAGCGGTGTTGGTATTTCCATGATTATTGGGAGAGCAGTGTAGATAATTCCATGTTTATACAGATAACGGTGTAAGTATTTCCATGTTTATATAGATAGCGATGGAGATATTTAAATGTTTATACAGGTGTCTGTGAAGATATTTCCATGTTTATACAGATGGCAGTGTAGATATTTCCATGTTTATACAGATGGTGATATAGATATTTCCATGTTTATACAGATGACTGTGTAGGTATTTCCATGTTTATACAGATGTCGGTGTAGATAATTTCATGTTTACAGGGATGCCGGTGTAGATATTTACATGTTTATACAGATCGCAGTGTAGATATTTCCATGTTTATACAGATAGTGGTGTAGATAATTCCATGTTTACAGAGATAGCAGTGTAGATATTTCCATCTTTGAACAGATTGCAGTGTATATCTTTCCATCTTTACACAGATTGCGGTGTAGATATTTCCAAGTTTACACAGATAGCTGTGTAGATATTTCCATGTTTACACAGATAGCGTTGTAGATATTTCCACGTTTATATACATAGCAGTGTAGAGATTTCCAGGTTTATAGAGATAGCGGTGTAGATTTTTCCATACTTATGGAGATTGCGGTGTAGATATTTCCATGTTTACACTAATAATTTTGTATATATTTCCATGTTTATAGAGATAGCGGAGTAGTTATTTCCATGTTTATACAGACAGCGGTATAGATAATTCCATGTTTATACAGATAGCGGTGTTCGCATTTCCATGTTTATACAGACAGTGGTGGAGATATTTCCTTGTTTATTCACATCGTGGTGTAGATATTTCCAAGTTTATACAGATCGTGGTGTAGATATTTCCATCTTTCCACAGGTGGCAGTGTAGATATTTCAATGTTTATACAAATAGCACTTTACATATTTCCATGTTTATACAGATAGCGGTGTAGATATTTCCATGTTCATGAGAATGGCGTTGTAGACATTTCCTTGTTTATAGAGATGGCGGTGTAGATATTTCTATGTTTACAGATAAAGTCTTGTAGATATTGCCATGTGTATAGAGATCGCGGTGTAGGTATTTCCATGTTTACAGAGATAGTGGTGAAGGTATTTCCATGTTCATACAGATAGCGGTGTAGGTATTTCCAAGTTTATGCAGATGGCGGTGTAGGTATTTCCATGTTTATAGAGATAGACATGTAGATATTTCCATGTTTATACAGAGTGCGGTGTAGACATTTCCATGTTCATAGAAATAGCTGTGTAGATATTTCCATCTTTATACAGATAGCGGTGTAGATATTTCCAAGTTTATAAAAATGTCTATGTAGATATTTCCATGTTTATACAGATGGCGGTGTAGATATTTCCATGTTTATAGGGATAGCCTTGTAGATATTTCCATGTTTATACAGATAGCGGTGTAGACATTTCCATGTGTATAGAGATAGCGGTATAGATGTTTCCATGTTTACACCGATGGCTGTGTAGATATTTCCATGTGTATACAGATGGCAGTGTAGATATTTCCATGTTTATTGAGATGGTGGTGTAGATATTTCCATGTTTATACAGATAATAGTGTAGATATTTCCATGTTTATACAGATGACGGTGTAGATATTTCCTTGTTTATACACATGGCAGTGTAGATATTTCCATGTTGATAGAGATAGTGGTGTAGATATTTCCACATTTATTTAGATACCGGTGTAGATATTTCCATGTTTATACAGATGGCGATGTAGATATTTCCATGTTTATACAGATGTTGGTGTACATTTTTCCATGTTTATACAGATAGCGGTGTAGATATTTCCATGTTTATACAGATGGTGGTGTAGATATTTCCATGTTTACAGAGATAGTAGTGTAGATATTTCCATCTATGCACAAATTGCGGTGTAGGTATTTCCATCTTTATACTGATATCGGTGTAGATATTTCCATGTTTACGCAGATGGCGATGTAGTTAGTTCCATGTTTATGGAGATGGCAGTGTAGATATTTTCATGTTTATAGAGATGTCGGTGTAGATACTTCCATGTTTATAGAGATTGCCGTGTAGGTATTTCCATGTTTATAGAGATAGCAGTGTAGGTATTTCCATGTGTATAGAGATAGTGGTGTAGTTATTTCCATGTAGACACAGATGGCTGTGTAGATATTTCCATATTCATACAGATGACGGTGTAGATAGTTCCATGTTTATATAGATGGCATTGTAGATGTTTTCCTGTTTATAGATATGGCGGTGTAGATATTTCCATGTTTATAGAGATAGTGGTGTAGATATTTCCATGTTTATAGAGAGAGCGGTGTAGGTATTTCCTTGTAGATACAAATGGCTGTGTAGATGTTTCCATGTGTATACAGATGGCAATAAATGTATTTCCATGTTTATACAGGTGGTGGTGTAGATATTTCCATGTCTATACAGACGACTGTGTAGATATTTTCCTGTTTTTGCAGATGGCGCTGTATATATTTCCATGTTTATAGAGACGGTGGTGTAGATATTTAAATGTTTATACAGATGGCGGTGTAGATATTTCCATGTTTATACAGATAGCGGTGTAAATATTTCCATATTTTCACAGATGGTGGTGTAGGTAGTTCCACGTTTATGAAGATGGCGGTGTAGATATTTTCATGTTTATAGAGATGGCGGTGTAGATATTTCCATGTTTATAGAGATTGCGGTGTAGATGTTTCCATTGTATAGAGATAGCGGTGTAGATACTTCCTTGTTTATACTGATGGCTGTGTAGATATTTCCATGTTTATACAGATGGCGGTGTGGATATTTCCATGTTTACAGAGATAGTAGTGTAGATATTTCCATCTTTGCACAGATTGCGGTGTAGATATTTCCATCTTTATACAGATTTCGGTGTAGATATTTCCATGTTTACACAGATAGCTGTGTAGATATTTCCATGTTTACACAGGTAGCGTTGTAGATATTTCCATGTTTATACAGATAGCCTTGTAGATATTTCTATGTTTATAAAGACAGCGGTGTACATATTTACATGTTTATACAGATGGCGGTATAGATATTTCCATATTTATAGTGATGGCAGTGGAGATATTTCCATGTTTATACAGATAGCGGTGGAGATATTTCAAAGTTTATACAGATAGCGGGGTAGATATTTCCAAGTTTATACAGATAGCGGTGTAGATATTTTCATGTTTATACAGATAGCGGTGGAGATATTTCCATGTTTATACAGATGGCTGTGTAGATATTTCCATATGTATACAGATGGCAGTGTAGATATTTCCATGTTTATACAGATGGAGGTGTAGATATTTCCATTTTTATACAGATGACTGTGTAGATATTTCCATGTTTATACAGATGGCGGTGTAGATATTTCCATGTTTATAGAGATAGTGGTGTAGATATTTCTATGTTTATACAGATATCGGTGCAGATATTTCCATGTTTATAGAGATAGCAGTGTAAATATTTCCATATTTATACAGATAGCAGTGTTATATTTGCATGTTTATACAGATGACGGTGTAGATATTTCCTTGTTTATACACATGGCGATGTAGATATTTCCATGTCTATACAGATAGCGGTGTAGGTATTTCCATGTTTATACAGATAGTGGTGTAGATATTTCCATGTATTTAGAGATGGCTCTGTAGGTATTTACATGTTTATACAAATGACATTGTTGATATTTCCATGTTTATACTGATGGTGGTGTAGATATTTCCATGTTTATAGAGAAGACTTTGTAGGTATTTCCAAGTTTATGCAGATGGCGGTGTAGATATTTCCATGTTTATAGAGATAGCCATGTAGATATTTCCATGTTTATACAGAGAGCAGTGAAGACATTTCCATGTTCATAGAGATAGCCGTGTAGACATTTCCATCTTTATACAGATAGCGGTGTAGATATTTCCATGTTTATAAAAATAACTGTTTAGATACTTCCAAGTTTATACAGATGGCGGTGTAGATATTTCCATAATTATAGAGATAGCCATGTATATATTTCCATGTTTATACAGATAGCGGTGTAGACATTTCCATGTGTAACTGCGATAGCGGTATAGATGTTTCCACGTTTACACCGATGGCTGTGTAGATATTTCCATGTGTATACAGATGGCAGTGTAGATATTTCCATGTTTATAGAGATGGTGGTGTAGATATTTCCATGTTTTTACAGATGACTGTGTAGATATTTCCATGTTTATACAGATGGTTGTGTAGATACTTCCAAGTTTATACAGATGGCATTGAAGTTATTTCCATGTTTATACAGATAGTGGTGTAGATATTTCCATGTTTTACAGATGACTGTCTAGGTATTTCCATGTTTATACAGATGGCGGTGTAGACATTTCCATGTTTACAGACATAGCCATGTGGTTATTTACATGTTTATACAGATAGTGGTGTAGATATTTTGATGTTTATAGAGATAGCGGTGTAGATATTTCCATTTTATACAAATAGCAGTGTACATATCTCCATGTTTATACAGATAACAGTGTAGATATTTCCATGTTTATACAGATATCTGTGTAGATATTTCCATGTTTATACAGATAGCAGTGAAGATATTTCCATGTTTAGAGAGATAGCGCTGTAGATATTTCCATATTTGCACAGATTGCCGTGTAGATATTTCCATCATTACACAGCTAGCGGCGTACATATTTCCATTTTTACACAGATTGCTGTGTAGATATTTACATGTTTACACAGATAGTGTTGTAGATATTTCCATGTTTATACAGGTAGCGGTGTAGTTATTTCCATGCTTATAAACATAGCGGTGTAGATATTTCCATGTTTATAAAAATAACGGTGGAGATATTTCCATCTTTATACAGATAGCGATGTAGATATTTCCATGTTTATACAGATAGCAGTGTAGGTATTTCCATGTTTATACAAATAGTGTTGTAGATATTTCCATGTTTATACAGATATCGGTGTAGATATTTCCATGTTTATACAGATAGCTTTGGAGATATTTCCATGTTTATACAGATAGCGTTGGAGATATTTCCATGTTTATACAGATAGCGTTGTAGATATTTCCATGTTTATACAGTTAGCGGTGTAGATATTTCCATGTTTATACAGATCGTGGTGTAGGTACTTCCATGTTTATACAGATAGTGAAGTAGTTATTTCAATGTTTATACAGATAGCGGTGTAGATATTTCCATGTTTACCGGGATAGCGGGGTATATATTTCCATATTTGCACAGAGTGCGGTGTAGATATTTCCATCTTTACACAGATAGCGGTGTACATATATCCATGTTTACACAGATAGCTGTGTAGATACTTCCATATTTACACAGAGAGCGTGGTAGGGATTTCCATGTTTATACAGATAGCTGTGTAGATATTTCAATGTTTAAAAAGATAGCGTTGTAGTTATTTCCATGTTTATAGAGATAGCAGTGGAGATATTTCCATGTTTATACAGATAGCGATGTAGATATTTTAATGTTTATACAGATAACGGTGTAGCTACATCCATGTTTATACAGATCGACGTGTTGCTATTTCCATGTTTATACAGATAGCAGTGTAGATATTTCCATGTTTATACAGATAGCGGTGGAGATATTTCCATTTTTATGCAGATAGCGGTGTAGATATATCCATGTTTATACAGATAGCGGTGTAGATATTTCCATGTTTATACAGATAGCGGTGTATATATTTCCATGTATACAGATGGCGGTGTAGGTATTTGCATGTTTATAGAGATAGCAGTGTAGATATTTCCATGTTTATACAGATGGCTGTTTACATATATTCATGTGTATACAGAAGGCAGTGTAGATATTTCCATGTTCTACAAATGGAGGTGTAGATATTTCCATGTTTATACAGATGACTGTGTAAATATTTCCATGTTTATACAGATGGCTGTGTAGATATTTCCATCTTTATACGGATGGCGTTGTAGATGTTTCCATGTGTATACAGATAGTGGTGTAGATTTTTCCATGTTTATAAAGATGACTGTGTAAGTATTTCCATGTTTATACAGATAGCGTTGGAGATATTTCCATGTTTATACAGATCGCGGTGTAGATAATTCCATGTTTATACAGATGGCGGTGTAGTTATTTCCAAATTTATACAGATGACTGTGTAGATATTTCCATGTGTATACAGATGGTATTATAGTTATTTCCATGTTTATACAGATGGTGGTGTAGATATTTCCATGTTTATTCAGATGACTTTGTAGATATTTCCATGTTTTTACAGATGGCAGTGTCGATATTTCAATGTTTATAGAGATGGCGCTGTAGATATTTCCATGTTTATACAGATGGCGGTGTAGATATTTCCATGTTTATAGAGATAGCGGTGTAGACTTTTCCATATTTATACAGATAACGGTGTAGAAATTTCCATGTTTATACAGATAGCGGTGTAAATATTTCCATGTTCATACAGATCACGGTTTAGATATTTCCATGTTTATAGAGATAGCGGTGTAGATATTTCCATGTTTATACAGATAGCGGTTTAGATATTTCCATGTTTATACAGACCGCGGTGTAGATATTTCCATGTTTATACACATAGCGGTGCAGATATTTCCATGTTTGTAAAGATGGCGGTGTTGATATTTGCATCTATACACAGATGACCGCGTAGATATTTCCATGTTTATACAGATGGCGGTGCAGATATTTCCATGGATATGTAGATGGCGTTGTAGGTATTTCCATGTTTATACCGATAGCGGTGTTGTTATTTCCACGTTAATACAGATAGCGGTGTAGATATTTCCCTGTTTACAGATAGCGGTGTAGATATTTCCATGTTTATACAGATGGCGGTGTAGATATTTCCATGTTTATGCAGATCGTGGTGTAGATATTTCCATGTTTATACAGATAGCGGTGTAAATATTTCCATGTTTATACAGATCACGGTGTAGACATTTCCATGTTTATAGAGATAGCGGTATAGATATTTCCATGTTTATACAGATAGCAGTGTAGATATTTCCATGTTTATACAGATGGCGGTGCAGATATTTCCATGGATATGTAGTTGGCGGTGTAGATATTTCCATGTTTATACAGATAGCGGTGTAGTTATTTCCATGTTTATATAGATAGCGGTGTAGATATTTCCATGTATATACACTTGGCTGTGTAGATATTTCCATGTTTATACAGATGGCGGTGTAGATATTTCCATGTTTATACAGATATCTTTGTAAGTATTTCCATGTTTATACAGATGGCGGAGTAGATATTTCGATGTTTATAGAGATAGCAGTGGAGATATTTCCATGTTTATACAGATAGCGGTGTAGATATTTCCATGTATATACAGATGGCTGTGTAGATATTTCCATGTTTATACAGATGGCTTTGCAGATATTTCCATGTTTATGCAGATGACTTTGTAGGTATTTCCATGTTTATACAGATGGCGGTGTAGATATTTCCATGTTTATAGAGATAGCTGTGTAGATATTTCCACGTTTACAGATAGCGGTTTAGATATTTCCATGTTTATACAGACCGCGGTGTAGATATTTCCATGTTTATACAGATAGCGGTGAAGATATTTCCATGTTTGTACAGATGGAGGTGTTGATATTTCCATCTATACACAGATGACCGTGTAGATATTTCCATGTTTATACAGATGGCGGTGCAGCTATTTCCATGGATATGTAGATGGCGGTGTAGATATTTCCATCTTTATACAGATAGCGGTGTAGTTATTTCCATGTTTATATAAATAGCGGTGTAGATATTTCCATGTTTATACTGATCGAGGTGTAGATGTTTCCATGTTTATACAGATCGCGGTGTAGATATTTCCATGTTTATACAGATAGCGGTGTAGATATTTCCATGTTTTTACAGATATCGGTGTAGATATTTCCATGTTTACACAGATTGCGGTGTAGATATTTCCATCTTTCTACAGATGGCATTGTAGATATTTCCATGTTTATACAGATGGCGGTGTAGATATTTCCATGTTTAAATTGATGGTGGTGTAGATATTACCATGTTTATACAGATAGCGGTGTAGATATTTCCATGTTTATACAGATCTTGGTGAAGATATTTCCATGTTTATACAGATCGCGGTGTAGATATTTCCATGTTTATACAGATAGCGGTGTAGATATTTCCATATTTTCACAGATGGTGGTGTAGATATTTCCATGTTTATACACATGGCGGAGTAGATACTTCCATCTTTATGGAGATGGCAGTGTAGATATTTTCATGTTTATAGAGATGGCGGTGTAGATATTTCCATATTATAGAGATAGCGGTGTAGATATTTCCATCTTTCTACAGATGGCAGTGTAGATAATTCCATGTTTATACAGATGGCGGTGTAGTTATTTCCATATTTACACAGATGACTGTGTAGATATTTCCATGTGTATACAGATGGTATAGTAGTTATTTTCATGTTTATACAGATGGTGGTGTAGATATTTCCACGTTTATTCAGATGACTTTGTAGATATTTCCATGTTTTTACAGATGGCAGTGTCGATATTTCAATGTTTATAGAGATGGCGCTGTAGATATTTCCATGTTTATACAGATGGCGGTGTAGATATTTCCATGTTTATAGAGATAGCGGTGTAGATATTTCCATATTTATACAGATAACGGTGTAGAAATTTCCATGTTTATACAGATCGCGGTGTAAATATTTCCATGTTTATACAGATAGCGGTGTAGATATTTCCATGTTTTTACAGATATCGGTGTAGATATTTCCATGTTTACACAGATAGCGGTTTAGATATTTCCATGTTTATACAGACCGCGGTGTAGATATTTCCATGTTTACAGATAGCGGTGCAGATATTTCCATGTTTGTAAAGATGGCGGTGTTGATATTTCCATCTATACACAGATGACCGCGTAGATATTTCCATGTTTATACAGATGGCAGCGCAGAAATTTCCATGGATATGTAGATGGCATTGTAGATATTTCTATGTTTATAGCGATAGCGGTGTTGTTATTTCCACGTTAATACAGATAGCGGTGTAGATATTTCCATGTATATACAGATGGCTGTGTAGATATTTCCATGTTTATACAGATGGCTTTGTAGATATTTCCATGTTTATACAGACGACTTTGTAGGTATTTCCATGTTTATACAGATGGCGGTGTAGATATTTCCATGTTTATACAGATAGCGGTGTAAATATTTCCATGTTCATACAGATCACGGTGTAGATATTTCCATGTTTATAGAGATAGCGGTATAGATATTTCCATATTTATACAGAGAGCAGTGTAGATATTTCCATGTTTATACAGACCGCAGTGTAGATAATTCCATGTTTATACAGATAGCGGTGAAGACATTTCCATGTTTGTACAGATGGAGGTGTTGATATTTCCATCTATACACAGATGACCGTGTAGATATCTCCATGTTTATACAGATGGCGGTGCAGATATTTCCATGGATATGTAGATGGCGGTGTATATATTTCCATGTTTATACAGATTGCGGTGTAGATATTTCCATGTTTATACAGATAACTTTGTAAGTATTTCCATGTTTATACAGATGGCGGTGTAGATATTTCGATGTTTATAGAGATAGCAGTGTAGATATTTCCATGTTTAAACAGATAGCGGTGTAGATATTTCCATGTTTATACAGATCACGGTTTAGATATTTCCATGTTTATAGAGATACCGGTGTAGATATTTCCACATTTATACAGATAGCGGTTTAGATATTTCCATGTTTATACAGACCGCGGTGTAGATTTTTCCATGTTTATACAGATAGCAGTGCAGATATTTCCATGTTTGTAAAGATGGCGGTGTTGATATTTCCATCTATACACAGATGACCGCGTAGATATTTTCATGTTTATACAGATGGCGGCGCAGATATTTCCATGGATATGTAGATGGCGTTGTAGATATTTCCATGTTTATACCGAGAGCGGTGTTTTTATTTCCACGTTAATACAGATAGCTGTGTAGATATTTCCATGTATATACAGATGGCTGTGTAGATATTTCCATGTTTATACAGATGGCTTTGTAGATATTTCTATGTTTATACAGATGACTTTGTAGGTATCTCTATGTTTATACAGATGGCGGTGTAGATATTTCCATGTTTATAGAGATAGCTGTGTAGATATTTCCATGTTTACAGAGAGCGGTGTAGATATTTCCATGTTTATACAGATGGCGGTGTAGATATTTCCATGTTTATACAGATCGTGGTGTAGATATTTCCATGTTTATACAGATCGTGGTGTAGATATTGCCATGTTTATACAGATAGCGGTGTAAATATTTCCATGTTTATATAGATCACGGTGTAGATATTTCCATGTTTTTAGAGATAGCGGTATAGATATTTCCAGGTTTACACAGATAGCAGTGTAGATATTTCCATGTTTATACAGATAGCGGTGGAGATATTTCCATTTTTATGCAGATAGCGGTGTAGATATATCCATGTTTATACAGATAGCGGTGTAGATATTTCCATGTTTATACAGATAGCGGTGTATATATTTCCATGTATACAGATGGCGGTGTAGGTATTTGCATGTTTATAGAGATAGCAGTGTAGATATTTCCATGTTTATACAGATGGCTGTTTACATATATTCATGTGTATACAGATGGCAGTGTAGATATTTCCATGTTCTACAAATGGAGGTGTAGATATTTCCATGTTTATACAGATGACTGTGTAAATATTTCCATGTTTATACAGATGGCTGTGTAGATATTTCCATCTTTATACGGATGGCGTTGTAGATGTTTCCATGTGTATACAGATAGTGGTGTAGATTTTTCCATGTTTATAAAGATGACTGTGTAAGTATTTCCATGTTTATACAGATAGCGGTGTCGATACTTCCATGTTTACAGAGATAGCAGTGTAGATATTTCCATACTTGCGCATATTGCGGTGAAGGTATTTCTATCTTTACACAGATAGAGGTGTACATATTTCTATGTTTACACAGATAACTGTGAAGATATTCCCATGTTTACACAGATAGTGTTGTAGATATTTCCATGTTTATACAGGTAGTGGTGTAAATATTTCCATGTTTATAGAGATAGTGCTGCAGATATTTCCATGTTTATTCAGATAGCGATGTAGATATTCCCATGTTTATACAGATAGCGGTGTAAATATTTCCATGTTTATACAGATAGCATTGGAGATATTTCCATGTTTATACAGATCGCGGTGTAGATAATTCCATGTTTATACAGATGGCGGTGTAGTTATTTCCAAATTTATACAGATGACTGTGTAGATATTTCCATGTGTATACAGATGGTATTATAGTTATTTCCATGTTTATACAGATGGTGGTGTAGATATTTCCATGTTTATTCAGATGACTTTGTAGATATTTCCATGTTTTTACAGATGGCAGTGTCGATATTTCAATGTTTATAGAGATGGCGCTGTAGATATTTCCATGTTTATACAGATGGCGGTGTAGATATTTCCATGTTTATAGAGATAGCGGTGTAGACTTTTCCATATTTATACAGATAACGGTGTAGAAATTTCCATGTTTATACAGATAGCGGTGTAAATATTTCCATGTTCATACAGATCACGGTTTAGATATTTCCATGTTTATAGAGATAGCGGTGTAGATATTTCCATGTTTATACAGATAGCGGTTTAGATATTTCCATGTTTATACAGACCGCGGTGTAGATATTTCCATGTTTATACACATAGCGGTGCAGATATTTCCATGTTTGTAAAGATGGCGGTGTTGATATTTGCATCTATACACAGATGACCGCGTAGATATTTCCATGTTTATACAGATGGCGGTGCAGATATTTCCATGGATATGTAGATGGCGTTGTAGGTATTTCCATGTTTATACCGATAGCGGTGTTGTTATTTCCACGTTAATACAGATAGCGGTGTAGATATTTCCCTGTTTACAGATAGCGGTGTAGATATTTCCATGTTTATACAGATGGCGGTGTAGATATTTCCATGTTTATGCAGATCGTGGTGTAGATATTTCCATGTTTATACAGATAGCGGTGTAAATATTTCCATGTTTATACAGATCACGGTGTAGACATTTCCATGTTTATAGAGATAGCGGTATAGATATTTCCATGTTTATACAGATAGCAGTGTAGATATTTCCATGTTTATACAGATGGCGGTGCAGATATTTCCATGGATATGTAGTTGGCGGTGTAGATATTTCCATGTTTATACAGATAGCGGTGTAGTTATTTCCATGTTTATATAGATAGCGGTGTAGATATTTCCATGTATATACACTTGGCTGTGTAGATATTTCCATGTTTATACAGATGGCGGTGTAGATATTTCCATGTTTATACAGATATCTTTGTAAGTATTTCCATGTTTATACAGATGGCGGAGTAGATATTTCGATGTTTATAGAGATAGCAGTGGAGATATTTCCATGTTTATACAGATAGCGGTGTAGATATTTCCATGTATATACAGATGGCTGTGTAGATATTTCCATGTTTATACAGATGGCTTTGCAGATATTTCCATGTTTATGCAGATGACTTTGTAGGTATTTCCATGTTTATACAGATGGCGGTGTAGATATTTCCATGTTTATAGAGATAGCTGTGTAGATATTTCCACGTTTACAGATAGCGGTTTAGATATTTCCATGTTTATACAGACCGCGGTGTAGATATTTCCATGTTTATACAGATAGCGGTGAAGATATTTCCATGTTTGTACAGATGGAGGTGTTGATATTTCCATCTATACACAGATGACCGTGTAGATATTTCCATGTTTATACAGATGGCGGTGCAGCTATTTCCATGGATATGTAGATGGCGGTGTAGATATTTCCATCTTTATACAGATAGCGGTGTAGTTATTTCCATGTTTATATACATAGCGGTGTAGATATTTCCATGTTTATACTGATCGAGGTGTAGATATTTCCATGTTTATACAGATCGCGGTGTAGATATTTCCATGTTTATACAGATAGCGGTGTAGATATTTCCATGTTTTTACAGATATCGGTGTAGATATTTCCATGTTTACACAGATTGCGGTGTAGATATTTCCATCTTTCTACAGATGGCATTGTAGATATTTCCATGTTTATACAGATGGCGGTGTAGATATTTCCATGTTTAAATTGATGGTGGTGTAGATATTACCATGTTTATACAGATAGCGGTGTAAATATTTCCATGTTTATACAGATCTTGGTGAAGATATTTCCATGTTTATACAGATCGCGGTGTAGATATTTCCATGTTTATACAGATAGCGGTGTAGATATTTCCATATTTTCACAGATGGTGGTGTAGATATTTCCATGTTTATACACATGGCGGAGTAGATACTTCCATCTTTATGGAGATGGCAGTGTAGATATTTTCATGTTTATAGAGATGGCGGTGTAGATATTTCCATATTATAGAGATAGCGGTGTAGATATTTCCATCTTTCTACAGATGGCAGTGTAGATAATTCCATGTTTATACAGATGGCGGTGTAGTTATTTCCATATTTACACAGATGACTGTGTAGATATTTCCATGTGTATACAGATGGTATAGTAGTTATTTTCATGTTTATACAGATGGTGGTGTAGATATTTCCACGTTTATTCAGATGACTTTGTAGATATTTCCATGTTTTTACAGATGGCAGTGTCGATATTTCAATGTTTATAGAGATGGCGCTGTAGATATTTGCATGTTTATACAGATGGCGGTGTAGATATTTCCATGTTTATAGAGATAGCGGTGTAGATATTTCCATATTTATACAGATAACGGTGTAGAAATTTCCATGTTTATACAGATCGCGGTGTAAATATTTCCATGTTTATACAGATAGCGGTGTAGATATTTCCATGTTTTTACAGATATCGGTGTAGATATTTCCATGTTTACACAGATAGCGGTTTAGATATTTCCATGTTTATACAGACCGCGGTGTAGATATTTCCATGTTTACAGATAGCGGTGCAGATATTTCCATGTTTGTAAAGATGGCGGTGTTGATATTTCCATCTATACACAGATGACCGCGTAGATATTTCCATGTTTATACAGATGGCAGCGCAGAAATTTCCATGGATATGTAGATGGCGTTGTAGATATTTCTATGTTTATAGCGATAGCGGTGTTGTTATTTCCACGTTAATACAGATAGCGGTGTAGATATTTCCATGTATATACAGATGGCTGTGTAGATATTTCCATGTTTATACAGATGGCTTTGTAGATATTTCCATGTTTATACAGACGACTTTGTAGGTATTTCCATGTTTATACAGATGGCGGTGTAGATATTTCCATGTTTATACAGATAGCGGTGTAAATATTTCCATGTTCATACAGATCACGGTGTAGATATTTCCATGTTTATAGAGATAGCGGTATAGATATTTCCATGTTTATACAGAGAGCAGTGTAGATATTTCCATGTTTATACAGACCGCAGTGTAGATAATTCCATGTTTATACAGATAGCGGTGAAGACATTTCCATGTTTGTACAGATGGAGGTGTTGATATTTCCATCTATACACAGATGACCGTGTAGATATTTCCATGTTTATACAGATGGCGGTGCAGATATTTCCATGGATATGTAGATGGCGGTGTATATATTTCCATGTTTATACAGATTGCGGTGTAGATATTTCCATGTTTATACAGATAACTTTGTAAGTATTTCCATGTTTATACAGATGGCGGTGTAGATATTTCGATGTTTATAGAGATAGCAGTGTAGATATTTCCATGTTTAAACAGATAGCGGTGTAGATATTTCCATGTTTATACTGATCGTGGTGTAGATATTTCCATGTTTATAGAGATGGCGGTGTAGATATTTCCATGTTCATAGAGATAGCGGTGTTGATTTTTCCAGGTTTATAGAGATAGCGGTGTGGATATTTCCATGTTTATACAGATAGGGTCGTAGATATTTCCATGTTTATAGAGATGGCGGTGAAGATATTTCCATGTTTATACAGATCACGGTGTAGCTATTTCCTTGTTTATACAAATAGCTGTGTAGTTATTACCATGTTTATACAGATGGCGGTGTAGATATTTCCATGTATATACAGATGGCTGTGTAGATATTTCCATGTTTATACAGATGGCGGTGTAGATATTTCCATGTTTATAGAGATAGCTGTGTAGATATTTCCATGTTTATACAGATCGCAGTGTAGATATTTCCATGTTTATACAGATCGCGGTGTAGATATTTCCATGTTTATACAGATAGCGGTGTAGATATTTCCATGTTTTTACAGATATCGGTGTAGATATTTCCATGTTTACACAGATTGCGGTGTAGATATTTCCATATTTCTACAGATGGCATTGTAGATATTTCCATGTTTATACAGATGGCGGTGTAGATATTTCCATGTTTAAATTGATGGTGGTGTAGTTATTACCATGTTTATACAGATAGCGGTGTACATATTTCCATGTTTATACAGATCGTGGTGAAGATATTTCCGTGTTTCTACACATGGCGGAGTAGATACTTCCATCTTTATGGAGATGGCAGTGTAGATATTTTCATGTTTATAGAGATGGCAGTGTAGATATTTCCATATTTATAGAGATAGCGGTGTAGATATTTCCATCTTTCTACAGATGGCAGTGTAGATAATTCCATGTTTATACAGATGGCGGTGTAGTTATTTCCATATTTATACAGATGACTGTGTAGATATTTCCATGTGTATACAGATGGTATTGTAGTTATTTCCATGTTTATACAGATGGTGGTGTAGATATTCCCATGTTTATTCAGATGACTTTGTAGATATTTCCATCTTTTTACAGATGGCAGTGTCGATATTTCAATGTTTATAGAGATGGCGCTGTAGATATTTCCATGTTTATACAGATGGCGGTGTAGATATTTCCATGTTTATAGAGATAGCGGTGTAGACATTTCCATATTTATACAGATAACGGTGTACAAATTTCCATGTTTATACAGATAGCGGTGTAAATATTTCCATGTTTATACAGATCACGGTTAAGATATTTCCATGTTTATAGAGATAGCGGTGTAGATATTTCCATGTTTATACAGATAGCAGTTTAGATATTTCCATGTTTATACAGACCGCGGTGTAGGTATTTCCATGTTTATACAGATAACGGTGCAGATATGTCCATGTTTGTAAAGATGGCGGTGTTGATATTTCCATCTATACACAGATGACCGCGTAGATATTTCCATGTTTATACAGATGGCGGCGCAGATATTTCCATGGATATGTAGATGGAGTTGTAGTTATTTCCATGTTTATACCGAAAGCGGTGTTGTTATTTCCACGTTAATACAGATAGCGGTGTAGATATTTCCATGTATATACAGATGGCTGTGTAGATATTTCCATGTTTATACAGATGGCTTTGTAGATATTTCCATGTTTATACAGATGACTTTGTAGGTATTTCCATGTTTATACAGATGGCGGTGTAGATATTTCCATGTTTATAGAGATAGCTTTGTAGATATTTCCAAGTTTACAGATAGCGGTGTAGATATTTCCATGTTTATACAGATAGCGGTGTAGTTATTTCCATGTTTATATAGATAGCGGTGTAGATATTTCCATTTATATACACATGGCTGTGTAGATATTTCCATATTCATACAGACCGCGGTGTAGATATTTCCATGTTTATACAGATAGCGGTGAAGATATTTCCATGTTTGTACAGATGGAGGTGTTGATATTTCCATCTATACACAGATGACCGTGCAGATATTTCCATGTTTATACAGATGGCGGTGCAGATATTTCCATGGATATGTAGATGGCGGTGTAGATATTTCCATGTTTATACAGATAGCGGTGTAGTTATTTCCATGTTTATATACATAGCGGTGTAGCTATTTCCATGTTTTCACATATGGTGGTGTAGATATTTCCGTGTTTATACACATGGCGGTGTAGATACTTCCATCTTTACGGAGATGGCAGTGTAGATATTTTCATGTTTATAGACATGGCGGTGTAGATATTTCCATATTTATAGAGATAGCGGTGTAGATATTTCCATCTTTCTACAGATGGCAGTGTAGATAATTCCATGTTTATACAGATGGCGGTGTAGTTATTTCCATATTTATACTGATGACTGTGTAGATATTTCCATGTGTATACAGATGGTATTGTAGTTATTTCCGTGTTTATACAGATGGTGGTGTAGATATTTCCATGTTTATTCAGATGACTTTGTAGATATTTCCATGTTTTTACAGATGGCAGTGTAGATATTTCAATGTTTATAGAGATGGTGCTGTAGATATTTCCATGTTTATACAGATGGTGGTGTAGATATTTCCATGTTTATAGAGATAGCGGTGTAGACATTTCCATATTTATACAGATAACGGTGTAGAAATTTCCATGTTTATACAGATAGCGTTGTAAATATTTCCATGTTTATACAGATCACGGTTTAGATATTTCCATGTTTATAGAGATACCGGTGTAGATATTTCCACATTTATACAGATAGCGGTTTAGATATTTCCATGTTTATACAGACCGCGGTGTAGATATTTCCATGTTTATACAGATAGCAGTGCAGATATTTCCATGTTTGTAAAGATGGCGGTGTTGATATTTCCATCTATACACAGATGACCGCGTAGATATTTTCATGTTTATACAGATGGCGGCGCAGATATTTCCATGGATATGTAGATGGCGTTGTAGATATTTCCATGTTTATACCGAGAGCGGTGTTGTTATTTCCACGTTAATACAGATAGCTGTGTAGATATTTCCATGTATATACAGATGGCTGTGTAGATATTTCCATGTTTATACAGATGGCTTTGTAGATATTTCTATGTTTATACAGATGACTTTGTAGGTATCTCTATGTTTATACAGATGGCGGTGTAGATATTTCCATGTTTATAGAGATAGCTGTGTAGATATTTCCATGTTTACAGAGAGCGGTGTAGATATTTCCATGTTTATACAGATGGCGGTGTAGATATTTCCATGTTTATACTGATCGTGGTGTAGATATTTCCATGTTTATAGAGATGGCGGTGTAGATATTTCCATGTTCATAGAGATAGCGGTGTTGATTTTTCCAGGTTTATAGAGATAGCGGTGTGGATATTTCCATGTTTATACAGATAGGGTCGTAGATATTTCCATGTTTATAGAGATGGCGGTGAAGATATTTCCATGTTTATACAGATCACGGTGTAGCTATTTCCTTGTTTATACAAATAGCTGTGTAGTTATTACCATGTTTATACAGATGGCGGTGTAGATATTTCCATGTATATACAGATGGCTGTGTAGATATTTCCATGTTTATACAGATGGCGGTGTAGATATTTCCATGTTTATAGAGATAGCTGTGTAGATATTTCCATGTTTATACAGATCGCAGTGTAGATATTTCCATGTTTATACAGATCGCGGTGTAGATATTTCCATGTTTATACAGATAGCGGTGTAGATATTTCCATGTTTTTACAGATATCGGTGTAGATATTTCCATGTTTACACAGATTGCGGTGTAGATATTTCCATATTTCTACAGATGGCATTGTAGATATTTCCATGTTTATACAGATGGCGGTGTAGATATTTCCATGTTTAAATTGATGGTGGTGTAGTTATTACCATGTTTATACAGATAGCGGTGTACATATTTCCATGTTTATACAGATCGTGGTGAAGATATTTCCGTGTTTCTACACATGGCGGAGTAGATACTTCCATCTTTATGGAGATGGCAGTGTAGATATTTTCATGTTTATAGAGATGGCAGTGTAGATATTTCCATATTTATAGAGATAGCGGTGTAGATATTTCCATCTTTCTACAGATGGCAGTGTAGATAATTCCATGTTTATACAGATGGCGGTGTAGTTATTTCCATATTTATACAGATGACTGTGTAGATATTTCCATGTGTATACAGATGGTATTGTAGTTATTTCCATGTTTATACAGATGGTGGTGTAGATATTCCCATGTTTATTCAGATGACTTTGTAGATATTTCCATCTTTTTACAGATGGCAGTGTCGATATTTCAATGTTTATAGAGATGGCGCTGTAGATATTTCCATGTTTATACAGATGGCGGTGTAGATATTTCCATGTTTATAGAGATAGCGGTGTAGACATTTCCATATTTATACAGATAACGGTGTACAAATTTCCATGTTTATACAGATAGCGGTGTAAATATTTCCATGTTTATACAGATCACGGTTAAGATATTTCCATGTTTATAGAGATAGCGGTGTAGATATTTCCATGTTTATACAGATAGCAGTTTAGATATTTCCATGTTTATACAGACCGCGGTGTAGGTATTTCCATGTTTATACAGATAACGGTGCAGATATGTCCATGTTTGTAAAGATGGCGGTGTTGATATTTCCATCTATACACAGATGACCGCGTAGATATTTCCATGTTTATACAGATGGCGGCGCAGATATTTCCATGGATATGTAGATGGAGTTGTAGTTATTTCCATGTTTATACCGAAAGCGGTGTTGTTATTTCCACGTTAATACAGATAGCGGTGTAGATATTTCCATGTATATACAGATGGCTGTGTAGATATTTCCATGTTTATACAGATGGCTTTGTAGATATTTCCATGTTTATACAGATGACTTTGTAGGTATTTCCATGTTTATACAGATGGCGGTGTAGATATTTCCATGTTTATAGAGATAGCTTTGTAGATATTTCCAAGTTTACAGATAGCGGTGTAGATATTTCCATGTTTATACAGATAGCGGTGTAGTTATTTCCATGTTTATATAGATAGCGGTGTAGATATTTCCATTTATATACACATGGCTGTGTAGATATTTCCATATTCATACAGACCGCGGTGTAGATATTTCCATGTTTATACAGATAGCGGTGAAGATATTTCCATGTTTGTACAGATGGAGGTGTTGATATTTCCATCTATACACAGATGACCGTGCAGATATTTCCATGTTTATACAGATGGCGGTGCAGATATTTCCATGGATATGTAGATGGCGGTGTAGATATTTCCATGTTTATACAGATAGCGGTGTAGTTATTTCCATGTTTATATACATAGCGGTGTAGCTATTTCCATGTTTTCACATATGGTGGTGTAGATATTTCCGTGTTTATACACATGGCGGTGTAGATACTTCCATCTTTACGGAGATGGCAGTGTAGATATTTTCATGTTTATAGACATGGCGGTGTAGATATTTCCATATTTATAGAGATAGCGGTGTAGATATTTCCATCTTTCTACAGATGGCAGTGTAGATAATTCCATGTTTATACAGATGGCGGTGTAGTTATTTCCATATTTATACTGATGACTGTGTAGATATTTCCATGTGTATACAGATGGTATTGTAGTTATTTCCGTGTTTATACAGATGGTGGTGTAGATATTTCCATGTTTATTCAGATGACTTTGTAGATATTTCCATGTTTTTACAGATGGCAGTGTAGATATTTCAATGTTTATAGAGATGGTGCTGTAGATATTTCCATGTTTATACAGATGGTGGTGTAGATATTTCCATGTTTATAGAGATAGCGGTGTAGACATTTCCATATTTATACAGATAACGGTGTAGAAATTTCCATGTTTATACAGATAGCGTTGTAAATATTTCCATGTTTATACAGATCACGGTTTAGATATTTCCATGTTTATAGAGATACCGGTGTAGATATTTCCACATTTATACAGATAGCGGTTTAGATATTTCCATGTTTATACAGACCGCGGTGTAGATATTTCCATGTTTATACAGATAGCAGTGCAGATATTTCCATGTTTGTAAAGATGGCGGTGTTGATATTTCCATCTATACACAGATGACCGCGTAGATATTTTCATGTTTATACAGATGGCGGCGCAGATATTTCCATGGATATGTAGATGGCGTTGTAGATATTTCCATGTTTATACCGAGAGCGGTGTTGTTATTTCCACGTTAATACAGATAGCTGTGTAGATATTTCCATGTATATACAGATGGCTGTGTAGATATTTCCATGTTTATACAGATGGCTTTGTAGATATTTCTATGTTTATACAGATGACTTTGTAGGTATCTCTATGTTTATACAGATGGCGGTGTAGATATTTCCATGTTTATAGAGATAGCTGTGTAGATATTTCCATGTTTACAGAGAGCGGTGTAGATATTTCCATGTTTATACAGATGGCGGTGTAGATATTTCCATGTTTATACAGATCGTGGTGTAGATATTTCCATGTTTATACAGATCGTGGTGTAGATATTGCCATGTTTATACAGATAGCGGTGTAAATATTTCCATGTTTATATAGATCACGGTGTAGATATTTCCATGTTTTTAGAGATAGCGGTATAGATATTTCCAGGTTTATACAGATAGCAGTGTAGATATTTCCATGTTTATACAGATAGCGGTGGAGATATTTCCATTTTTATGCAGATAGCGGTGTAGATATATCCATGTTTATACAGATAGCGGTGTAGATATTTCCATGTTTATACAGATAGCGGTGTATATATTTCCATGTATACAGATGGCGGTGTAGGTATTTGCATGTTTATAGAGATAGCAGTGTAGATATTTCCATGTTTATACAGATGGCTGTTTACATATATTCATGTGTATACAGATGGCAGTGTAGATATTTCCATGTTCTACAAATGGAGGTGTAGATATTTCCATGTTTATACAGATGACTGTGTAAATATTTCCATGTTTATACAGATGGCTGTGTAGATATTTCCATCTTTATACGGATGGCGTTGTAGATGTTTCCATGTGTATACAGATAGTGGTGTAGATTTTTCCATGTTTATAAAGATGACTGTGTAAGTATTTCCATGTTTATACAGATAGCGGTGTCGATATTTCCATGTTTACAGAGATAGCAGTGTAGATATTTCCATACTTGCGCATATTGCGGTGAAGGTATTTCTATCTTTACACAGATAGAGGTGTACATATTTCTATGTTTACACAGATAACTGTGAAGATATTCCCATGTTTACACAGATAGTGTTGTAGATATTTCCATGTTTATACAGGTAGTGGTGTAAATATTTCCATGTTTATAGAGATAGTGCTGCAGATATTTCCATGTTTATTCAGATAGCGATGTAGATATTCCCATGTTTATACAGATAGCGGTGTAAATATTTCCATGTTTATACAGATAGCGTTGGAGATATTTCCATGTTTATACAGATCGCGGTGTAGATAATTCCATGTTTATACAGATGGCGGTGTAGTTATTTCCAAATTTATACAGATGACTGTGTAGATATTTCCATGTGTATACAGATGGTATTATAGTTATTTCCATGTTTATACAGATGGTGGTGTAGATATTTCCATGTTTATTCAGATGACTTTGTAGATATTTCCATGTTTTTACAGATGGCAGTGTCGATATTTCAATGTTTATAGAGATGGCGCTGTAGATATTTCCATGTTTATACAGATGGCGGTGTAGATATTTCCATGTTTATAGAGATAGCGGTGTAGACTTTTCCATATTTATACAGATAACGGTGTAGAAATTTCCATGTTTATACAGATAGCGGTGTAAATATTTCCATGTTCATACAGATCACGGTTTAGATATTTCCATGTTTATAGAGATAGCGGTGTAGATATTTCCATGTTTATACAGATAGCGGTTTAGATATTTCAATGTTTATACAGACCGCGGTGTAGATATTTCCATGTTTATACACATAGCGGTGCAGATATTTCCATGTTTGTAAAGATGGCGGTGTTGATATTTGCATCTATACACAGATGACCGCGTAGATATTTCCATGTTTATACAGATGGCGGTGCAGATATTTCCATGGATATGTAGATGGCGTTGTAGGTATTTCCATGTTTATACCGATAGCGGTGTTGTTATTTCCACGTTAATACAGATAGCGGTGTAGATATTTCCCTGTTTACAGATAGCGGTGTAGATATTTCCATGTTTATACAGATGGCGGTGTAGATATTTCCATGTTTATGCAGATCGTGGTGTAGATATTTCCATGTTTATACAGATAGCGGTGTAAATATTTCCATGTTTATACAGATCACGGTGTAGACATTTCCATGTTTATAGAGATAGCGGTATAGATATTTCCATGTTTATACAGATAGCAGTGTAGATATTTCCATGTTTATACAGATGGCGGTGCAGATATTTCCATGGATATGTAGTTGGCGGTGTAGATATTTCCATGTTTATACAGATAGCGGTGTAGTTATTTCCATGTTTATATAGATAGCGGTGTAGATATTTCCATGTATATACACTTGGCTGTGTAGATATTTCCATGTTTATACAGATGGCGGTGTAGATATTTCCATGTTTATACAGATATCTTTGTAAGTATTTCCATGTTTATACAGATGGCGGAGTAGATATTTCGATGTTTATAGAGATAGCAGTGGAGATATTTCCATGTTTATACAGATAGCGGTGTAGATATTTCCATGTATATACAGATGGCTGTGTAGATATTTCCATGTTTATACAGATGGCTTTGCAGATATTTCCATGTTTATGCAGATGACTTTGTAGGTATTTCCATGTTTATACAGATGGCGGTGTAGATATTTCCATGTTTATAGAGATAGCTGTGTAGATATTTCCACGTTTACAGATAGCGGTTTAGATATTTCCATGTTTATACAGACCGCGGTGTAGATATTTCCATGTTTATACAGATAGCGGTGAAGATATTTCCATGTTTGTACAGATGGAGGTGTTGATATTTCCATCTATACACAGATGACCGTGTAGATATTTCCATGTTTATACAGATGGCGGTGCAGCTATTTCTATGGATATGTAGATGGCGGTGTAGATATTTCCATCTTTATACAGATAGCGGTGTAGTTATTTCCATGTTTATATACATAGCGGTGTAGATATTTCCATGTTTATACTGATCGAGGTGTAGATATTTCCATGTTTATACAGATCGCGGTGTAGATATTTCCATGTTTATACAGATAGCGGTGTAGATATTTCCATGTTTTTACAGATATCGGTGTAGATATTTCCATGTTTACACAGATTGCGGTGTAGATATTTCCATCTTTCTACAGATGGCATTGTAGATATTTCCATGTTTATACAGATGGCGGTGTAGATATTTCCATGTTTAAATTGATGGTGGTGTAGATATTACCATGTTTATACAGATAGCGGTGTAGATATTTCCATGTTTATACAGATCTTGGTGAAGATATTTCCATGTTTATACAGATCGCGGTGTAGATATTTCCATGTTTATACAGATAGCGGTGTAGATATTTCCATATTTTCACAGATGGTGGTGTAGATATTTCCATGTTTATACACATGGCGGAGTAGATACTTCCATCTTTATGGAGATGGCAGTGTAGATATTTTCATGTTTATAGAGATGGCGGTGTAGATATTTCCATATTATAGAGATAGCGGTGTAGATATTTCCATCTTTCTACAGATGGCAGTGTAGATAATTCCATGTTTATACAGATGGCGGTGTAGTTATTTCCATATTTACACAGATGACTGTGTAGATATTTCCATGTGTATACAGATGGTATAGTAGTTATTTTCATGTTTATACAGATGGTGGTGTAGATATTTCCACGTTTATTCAGATGACTTTGTAGATATTTCCATGTTTTTACAGATGGCAGTGTCGATATTTCAATGTTTATAGAGATGGCGCTGTAGATATTTGCATGTTTATACAGATGGCGGTGTAGATATTTCCATGTTTATAGAGATAGCGGTGTAGATATTTCCATATTTATACAGATAACGGTGTAGAAATTTCCATGTTTATACAGATCGCGGTGTAAATATTTCCATGTTTATACAGATAGCGGTGTAGATATTTCCATGTTTTTACAGATATCGGTGTAGATATTTCCATGTTTACACAGATAGCGGTTTAGATATTTCCATGTTTATACAGACCGCGGTGTAGATATTTCCATGTTTACAGATAGCGGTGCAGATATTTCCATGTTTGTAAAGATGGCGGTGTTGATATTTCCATCTATACACAGATGACCGCGTAGATATTTCCATGTTTATACAGATGGCAGCGCAGAAATTTCCATGGATATGTAGATGGCGTTGTAGATATTTCTATGTTTATAGCGATAGCGGTGTTGTTATTTCCACGTTAATACAGATAGCGGTGTAGATATTTCCATGTATATACAGATGGCTGTGTAGATATTTCCATGTTTATACAGATGGCTTTGTAGATATTTCCATGTTTATACAGACGACTTTGTAGGTATTTCCATGTTTATACAGATGGCGGTGTAGATATTTCCATGTTTATACAGATAGCGGTGTAAATATTTCCATGTTCATACAGATCACGGTGTAGATATTTCCATGTTTATAGAGATAGCGGTATAGATATTTCCATGTTTATACAGAGAGCAGTGTAGATATTTCCATGTTTATACAGACCGCAGTGTAGATAATTCCATGTTTATACAGATAGCGGTGAAGACATTTCCATGTTTGTACAGATGGAGGTGTTGATATTTCCATCTATACACAGATGACCGTGTAGATATTTCCATGTTTATACAGATGGCGGTGCAGATATTTCCATGGATATGTAGATGGCGGTGTATATATTTCCATGTTTATACAGATTGCGGTGTAGATATTTCCATGTTTATACAGATAACTTTGTAAGTATTTCCATGTTTATACAGATGGCGGTGTAGATATTTCGATGTTTATAGAGATAGCAGTGTAGATATTTCCATGTTTAAACAGATAGCGGTGTAGATATTTCCATGTTTATACTGATCGTGGTGTAGATATTTCCATGTTTATAGAGATGGCGGTGTAGATATTTCCATGTTCATAGAGATAGCGGTGTTGATTTTTCCAGGTTTATAGAGATAGCGGTGTGGATATTTCCATGTTTATACAGATAGGGTCGTAGATATTTCCATGTTTATAGAGATGGCGGTGAAGATATTTCCATGTTTATACAGATCACGGTGTAGCTATTTCCTTGTTTATACAAATAGCTGTGTAGTTATTACCATGTTTATACAGATGGCGGTGTAGATATTTCCATGTATATACAGATGGCTGTGTAGATATTTCCATGTTTATACAGATGGCGGTGTAGATATTTCCATGTTTATAGAGATAGCTGTGTAGATATTTCCATGTTTATACAGATCGCAGTGTAGATATTTCCATGTTTATACAGATCGCGGTGTAGATATTTCCATGTTTATACAGATAGCGGTGTAGATATTTCCATGTTTTTACAGATATCGGTGTAGATATTTCCATGTTTACACAGATTGCGGTGTAGATATTTCCATATTTCTACAGATGGCATTGTAGATATTTCCATGTTTATACAGATGGCGGTGTAGATATTTCCATGTTTAAATTGATGGTGGTGTAGTTATTACCATGTTTATACAGATAGCGGTGTACATATTTCCATGTTTATACAGATCGTGGTGAAGATATTTCCGTGTTTCTACACATGGCGGAGTAGATACTTCCATCTTTATGGAGATGGCAGTGTAGATATTTTCATGTTTATAGAGATGGCAGTGTAGATATTTCCATATTTATAGAGATAGCGGTGTAGATATTTCCATCTTTCTACAGATGGCAGTGTACATAATTCCATGTTTATACAGATGGCGGTGTAGTTATTTCCATATTTATACAGATGACTGTGTAGATATTTCCATGTGTATACAGATGGTATTGTAGTTATTTCCATGTTTATACAGATGGTGGTGTAGATATTCCCATGTTTATTCAGATGACTTTGTAGATATTTCCATCTTTTTACAGATGGCAGTGTCGATATTTCAATGTTTATAGAGATGGCGCTGTAGATATTTCCATGTTTATACAGATGGCGGTGTAGATATTTCCATGTTTATAGAGATAGCGGTGTAGACATTTCCATATTTATACAGATAACGGTGTACAAATTTCCATGTTTATACAGATAGCGGTGTAAATATTTCCATGTTTATACAGATCACGGTTTAGATATTTCCATGTTTATAGAGATAGCGGTGTAGATATTTCCATGTTTATACAGATAGCAGTTTAGATATTTCCATGTTTATACAGACCGCGGTGTAGGTATTTCCATGTTTATACAGATAACGGTGCAGATATGTCCATGTTTGTAAAGATGGCGGTGTTGATATTTCCATCTATACACAGATGACCGCGTAGATATTTCCATGTTTATACAGATGGCGGCGCAGATATTTCCATGGATATGTAGATGGAGTTGTAGTTATTTCCATGTTTATACCGGAAGCGGTGTTGTTATTTCCACGTTAATACAGATAGCGGTGTAGATATTTCCATGTATATACAGATGGCTGTGTAGATATTTCCATGTTTATACAGATGGCTTTGTAGATATTTCCATGTTTATACAGATGACTTTGTAGGTATTTTCATGTTTATACAGATGGCGGTGTAGATATTTCCATGTTTATAGAGATAGCTTTGTAGATATTTCCAAGTTTACAGATAGCGGTGTAGATATTTCCATGTTTATACAGATAGCGGTGTAGTTATTTCCATGTTTATATAGATAGCGGTGTAGATATTTCCATTTATATACACATGGCTGTGTAGATATTTCCATATTCATACAGACCGCGGTGTAGATATTTCCATGTTTATACAGATAGCGGTGAAGATATTTCCATGTTTGTACAGATGGAGGTGTTGATATTTCCATCTATACACAGATGACCGTGCAGATATTTCCATGTTTATACAGATGGCGGTGCAGATATTTCCATGGATATGTAGATGGCGGTGTAGATATTTCCATGTTTATACAGATAGCGGTGTAGTTATTTCCATGTTTATATACATAGCGGTGTAGCTATTTCCATGTTTTCACATATGGTGGTGTAGATATTTCCGTGTTTATACACATGGCGGTGTAGATACTTCCATCTTTATGGAGATGGCAGTGTAGATATTTTCATGTTTATAGAGATGGCGGTGTAGATATTTCCATATTTATAGAGATAGCGGTGTAGATATTTCCATCTTTCTACAGATGGCAGTGTAGATAATTCCATGTTTATACAGATGGCGGTGTAGTTATTTCCATATTTATACTGATGACTGTGTAGATATTTCCATGTGTATACAGATGGTATTGTAGTTATTTCCGTGTTTATACAGATGGTGGTGTAGATATTTCCATGTTTATTCAGATGACTTTGTAGATATTTCCATGTTTTTACAGATGGCAGTGTAGATATTTCAATGTTTATAGAGATGGCGCTGTAGATATTTCCATGTTTATACAGATGGTGGTGTAGATATTTCCATGTTTATAGAGATAGCGGTGTAGACATTTCCATATTTATACAGATAACGGTGTAGAAATTTCCATGTTTATACAGATAGCGTTGTAAATATTTCCATGTTTATACAGATCACGGTTTAGATATTTCCATGTTTATAGAGATACCGGTGTAGATATTTCCACATTTATACAGATAGCGGTTTAGATATTTCCATGTTTATACAGACCGCGGTGTAGATATTTCCATGTTTATACAGATAGCAGTGCAGATATTTCCATGTTTGTAAAGATGGCGGTGTTGATATTTCCATCTATACACAGATGACCGCGTAGATATTTTCATGTTTATACAGATGGCGGCGCAGATATTTCCATGGATATGTAGATGGCGTTGTAGATATTTCCATGTTTATACCGAGAGCGGTGTTGTTATTTCCACGTTAATACAGATAGCTGTGTAGATATTTCCATGTATATACAGATGGCTGTGTAGATATTTCCATGTTTATACAGATGGCTTTGTAGATATTTCTATGTTTATACAGATGACTTTGTAGGTATCTCTATGTTTATACAGATGGCGGTGTAGATATTTCCATGTTTATAGAGATAGCTGTGTAGATATTTCCATGTTTACAGAGAGCGGTGTAGATATTTCCATGTTTATACAGATGGCGGTGTAGATATTTCCATGTTTATACAGATCGTGGTGTAGATATTTCCATGTTTATACAGATCGTGGTGTAGATATTGCCATGTTTATACAGATAGCGTTGTAAATATTTCCATGTTTATATAGATCACGGTGTAGATATTTCCATGTTTTTAGAGATAGCGGTATAGATATTTCCAGGTTTATACAGATAGCAGTGTAGATATTTCCATGTATATACAGACCTCGTGGTAGATATTTCCATGTTTATACAGATAGCGGTGAAGATATTTCCATGTTCGTACAGATGGAGGTGTTGATATTTCTATCTATACACAGATGACCGTGTAGATATTTCCATGTTTATACAGATGGCGGTGAAGATATTTCCATGGATATGTAGATGGCGGTGTAGATATTTCCATGTTTATACAGATAGCGGTGTAGTTATTTCCATGTTTATATACATAGCGGTGTAGATATTTCCATGTTTCCACAGATGGTGGTGTAGATATTTCCGTGTTTATACACATGGCGGTGTAGATATTTCCATCTTTATGGAGATGGCAGTGTAGATATTTTCATGTTTATAGAGATGGCGGTGTAGATATTTCCATATTTATCGAGATAGCGGTGTAGATATTTCCATCTTTCTACAGATGGCAGTGTAGATAATTCCATGTTTATACAGATGGCGGTGTAGTTATTTCCATATTTATACAGATGACTGTGTAGATATTTCCATGTGTATACAGATGGTATTGTAGTTATTTCCATGTTTATACAGATGGTGGTGTAGATATTTCCATGTTTATTCAGATGACTTTGTAGATATTTCCATGTTTTTACAGATGGCAGTGTAGATATTTCAATGTTTATAGAGATGGCGCTGTAGATATTTCCATGTTTATACAGATGGCGGTGTAGATATTTCCATGTTTATAGAGATAGCGGTGTAGACATTTCCATATTTATACAGATAACGGTGTAGAAATTTCCATGTTTATACAGATAGCGGTGTAAATATTTCCATATTTATACAGATCACGGTTTAGATATTTCCATGTTTATAGAGATAGCGGTGTAGATATTTCCATGTTTATACAGATAGCGGTTTAGATATTTCCATGTTTATACAGACCGCGGTGTAGATATTTCCATGTTTATACAGATAGCGGTGCAGATATTTCCATGTTTGTAAAGATGGCGGTGTTGATATTTCCATCTATACACAGATGACCGCGTAGATATTTTCATGTTTATACAGATAGCGGCGCAGATATTTCCATGGATATGTAGATGGCGTTGTAGATATTTCCATGTTTATACCGAGAGCGGTGTTGTTATTTCCACGTTAATACAGATAGCTGTGTAGATATTTCCATGTATATATAGATGGCTGTGTAGATATTTCCATGTTTATACAGATGGCTTTGTAGATATTTCCATGTTTATACAGATGACTTTGTAGGTATTTCCATGTTTATACAGATGGCGGTGTAGATATTTCGATGTTTATACAGATAGCAGTGGAGATATTTCCATGTTTATACATATAGCGGTGTAGATATTTCCATGTTTATACTGATCGTGGTGTAGATATTTCCATGTTTATAGAGATGGCGGTGTAGATATTTCCATGTTCATAGAGATAGCGGTGTTGATTTTTCCATGTTTATAGAGATAGCGGTGTGGATATTTCCATGTTTATACAGATAGGGGTGTAGATATTTCCATGTTTATAGAGATGGCGGTGAGGATATTTCCATGTTTATACAGATCACGGTGAAGATATTTCCTTGTTTATACAAATAGCGGTGTAGTTATTACCATGTTTATACAGATGGCGGTGTAGATATTTCCATGTATATACAGATGGCTGTGTAGATATTTCCATGTTTATACAGATGGCTTTGCAGATATTTCCATGTTTATGGAGATGACTTTGTAGGTATTTCCATGTTTATACAGATGGCGGTGTAGATATTTCCATGTTTATAGAGATAGCTGTGTAGATATTTCCACGTTTACAGATAGCGGTTTAGATATTTCCATGTTTATACAGACCGCGGTGTAGATATTTCCATGTTTATACAGATAGCGGTGAAGATATTTCCATGTTTGTACAGATGGAGGTGTTGATATTTCCATCTATACACAGATGACCGTGTAGATATTTCCATGTTTATACAGATGGCGGTGCAGCTATTTCCATGGATATGTAGATGGCGGTGTAGATATTTCCATCTTTATACAGATAGCGGTGTAGTTATTTCCATGTTTATATACATAGCGGTGTAGATATTTCCATGTTTATACTGATCGAGGTGTAGATATTTCCATGTTTATACAGATCGCGGTGTAGATATTTCCATGTTTATACAGATAGCAGTGTAGATATTTCCATGTTTTTACAGATATCGGTGTAGATATTTCCATGTTTACACAGATTGCGGTGTAGATATTTCCATCTTTCTACAGATGGCATTGTAGATATTTCCATGTTTATACAGATGGCGGTGTAGATATTTCCATGTTTAAATTGATGGTGGTGTAGATATTACCATGTTTATACAGATAGCGGTGTAGATATTTCCATGTTTATACAGATCGTGGTGAAGATATTTCCATGTTTATACAGATCGCGGTGTAGATATTTCCATGTTTATACAGATAGCGGTGTAGATATTTCCATATTTTCACAGATGGTGGTGTAGATATTTCCATGTTTATACACATGGCGGAGTAGATACTTCCATCTTTATGGAGATGGCAGTGTAGATATTTTCATGTTTATAGAGATGGCGGTGTAGATATTTCCATATTATAGAGATAGCGGTGTAGATATTTCCATCTTTCTACAGATGGCAGTGTAGATAATTCCATGTTTATACAGATGGCGGTGTAGTTATTTCCATATTTACACAGATGACTGTGTAGATATTTCCATGTGTATACAGATGGTATAGTAGTTATTTTCATGTTTATACAGATGGCGGTGTAGATATTTCCATGTTTATACAGATAGCGGTGAAGATATTTCCAGATTTATAATGATGGTGGTGTAGATATTTCCATGTTTATACAGATGGCGGTGTAGGTATTTCCATGTTTATACAGATAACTTCGTAAGTATTTCCATGTTTATACAGATGGCGGTGTAGATATTTCGATGTTTATAGAGATAGCTGTGGAGATATTTCCATGTTTATACACATAGCGGTGTAGATATTTCCATGTTTATACTGATCGTGGTGTAGATATTTCCATGTTTATAGAGATGGCCGTGTAGATATTTCCATTTTCATAGAGATAGCGGTGTTGATTTTTCCATGTTTATATAGATAGCGGTGTGGATATTTCCATGTTTATACAGATAGGGGTGTAGATATTTCCATGTTTATAGAGATGGCGGTGAAGATATTTCCATGTTTATACAGATCACGGTGTAGCTATTTCCTTGTTTATACAAATAGTGGTGTAGTTATTACCATGTTTATACAGATGGCGGTGTAGATATTTCCATGTATATACAGATGGCTCTGTAGATATTTCCATGTTTATACAGATGGCGGTGTAGATATTTCCATGTTTATAGAGATGGCTGTGTAGATATTTCCATGTTTATACAGATCGCGGTGTAGATATTTCCATGTTTATACAGATAGCGGTGTAGATATTTCCATGTTTTTACAGATATCGCTGTAGATATTTCCATGTTTACACAGATTGCGGTGTAGATATTTCCATCTTTCTACAGATGGCATTGTAGATATTTCCATGTTTATACAGATGGCGGTGTAGATATTTCCATGTTTAAATTGATGGTGGTGTAGATATTACCATGTTTATACAGATAGCGGTGTAGATATTTCCATGTTTATACAGATCACGGTGTAGATATTTCCATGTTTATAGAGATAGTTGTATAGATATTTCCATGTTTATACAGATAGCAGTGTAGATATTTCCATGTTTATACAGACCGCAGTGTAGATATTTCCATGTTTATACAGATAGCGGTGAAGATATTTCCATGTTTGTACAGATGGAGGTGTTGATATTTCCATCTATACACAGATGACCGTGTAGATATTTCCATGTTTATACAGATGGCGGTGCAGATATTTCCATGGATATGTAGATGGCGGTGTAGATATCTCCATATTTATACAGATAGCGGTGTAGTTATTTCCATGTTTATATAGATAGCGGTGTAGATATTTCCATGTATATACACATGGCTGTGTAGATATTTCCATGTTTGTACAGATGGCGGTGTAGATATTTCCATGTTTATACAGATAACTTTGTAAGTATTTCCATGTTTATACAGATGGCGGTGTAGATATTTCAATGTTTATAGAGATAGCAGTGGAGATATTTCCATGTTTATACAGATAGCAGTGGAGATAGCTCCATGTTTATACAGATAGCGGTGTAGATATTTCCATGTTTATACTGATCGTGGTGTAGATATTTCCATGTTTATAGAGATGGTGGTGTAGATATTTCCATGTTCATAGAGATAGCTGTGTTGATTTTTCCATGTTTATAGAGATAGCGGTGTCGATATTTCCATGTTTATACAGATAGGGGTGTAGATATTTCCATGTTTATAGAGATGGCAGTGAAGATATTTCCATGTTTTTACAGATCACGGTGTAGATATTTCCTTGTTTATACAAATAGCGGTGTAGTTATTACCATGTTTATACAGAATGCGGTTTAGATATTTCCATGTATATACAGATGGCTGTGTAGATATTTCCATGTTTATACAGATGGCGGTGTAGATATTTCCATGTTTATACAGATGACTTTGTAGTTATTTCCATGTTTATACGGATGGCGGTGTAGGTATTTCCATGTTTATAGAGATAGCTGTGTAGATATTTCCATGTTTATACAGTTGAATTTGTAGGTATTTCCGTGTTTATACAGATGGCGGTGTAGATATTTCCATGTTTATAGAGATAGCTGTGTAGATATTTCCATGTTTACAGATAGCGGTGTAGATATTTCCATGTTTATACAGATGGCGGTGTAGATATTTCCATGTTTATACAGATCGTGGTGTAGATATTTCCATGTTTATACAGATAGCGGTGTAAATATTTCCATGTTTATACAGATCACGGTGTAGATATTTCCATGTTTATAGAGATAGCGGTATAGATATTTCCATGTTTATACAGATAGCAGTGTAGATATTTCCATGTTATATACAGACGGCGGTGTAGATAATTCCATGTTTATACAGATAGGGGTGAAGATATTTCCATGTTTGTACAGATGGAGGTGTTGATATTTCCATCTATACACAGATGACAGTGTAGATATTTCCATGTTTATACAGATGGCGGTGCAGATATTTCCATGGATATGTAGATGGCGGTGTAGATATTTCCATGTTTACACAGATAGCGGTGTAGTTATTTCCATGTTTATATAGATAGCGGTGTAGATAATTCCATGTATATACACATGGCTGTGTAGATATTTCCATGTTTATACAGATGGCGGTGTAGATATTTCCATGTTTATACAGATAACTTCGTAAGTATTTCCATGTTTATACAGATGGCGGTGTAGATATTTCGATGTTTATAGAGATAGCAGTGGAGATATTTCCATGTTTATACAGATAGCGGTGTAGATATTTCCATGTTTATACTGATCGTGGTGTAGATATTTCCATGTTTATAGAGATGGCCGTGTAGATATTTCCATTTTCATAGAGATAGCGGTGTTGATTTTTCCATGTTTATAGAGATAGCGGTGTGGATATTTCCATGTTTATACAGATAGGGGTGTAGATATTTCCATGTTTATAGAGATGGCGGTGAAGATATTTCCATGTTTATACAGATCACGGTGTAGCTATTTCCTTGTTTATACAAATAGTGGTGTAGTTATTACCATGTTTATACAGATGGCGGTGTAGATATTTCCATGTATATACAGATGGCTGTGTAGATATTTCCATGTTTATACAGATGGCGGTGTAGATATTTCCATGTTTATAGAGATAGCTGTGTAGATATTTCCATGTTTATACAGATCGCGGTGTAGATATTTCCATGTTTATACAGATAGCGGTGTAGATATTTCCATGTTTTTACAGATATCGGTGTAGATATTTCCATGTTTACAGAGATTGCGGTGTAGATATTTCCATCTTTCTACAGATGGCATTGTAGATATTTCCATGTTTATACAGATGGCGGTGTAGATATTTCCATGTTTAAATTGATGGTGGTGTAGATATTACCATGTTTATACAGATAGCGGTGTAGATATTTCCATGTTTATACAGATCACGGTGTAGATATTTCCATGTTTATAGAGATAGCTGTATAGATATTTCCATGTTTATACAGATAGCAGTGTAGATATTTCCATGTTTATACAGACCGCAGTGTAGATATTTCCATGTTTATACAGATAGCGGTGAAGATATTTCCATGTTTGTACAGATGGAGGTGTTGATATTCCCATCTATACACAGATGACGGTGTAGATATTTCCATGTTTATACAGATGGCGGTGCAGATATTTCCATGGATATGTAGATGGCAGTGTAGATATCTCCATCTTTATACAGATAGCGGTGTAGTTATTTCCATGTTTATATAGATAGCGGTGTAGATATTTCCATGTATATACACATGGCTGTGTAGATATTTCCATGTTTGTACAGATGGCGGTGTAGATATTTCCATGTTTATACAGATAACTTTGTAAGTATTTCCATGTTTATACATATGGCGGTGTAGATATTTCAATGTTTATAGAGATAGCAGTGGAGATATTTCCATGTTTATACAGATAGCATTGGAGATAGTTCCATGTTTATACAGATAGCGGTTTAGATATTTCCATGTTTATACTGATCGTGGTGTAGATATTTCCATGTTTATAGAGATGGTGGTGTAGATATTTCCATGTTCATAGAGATAGCGGTGTTGATTTTTCCATCTTTATTGAGATAGCGGTGTCGATATATCCATGTTTATACAGATAGGGGTGTAGATATTTCCATGTTTATAGAGATGGCGGTGAAGGTATTTCCATGTATATACAGATCACGGTGTAGATATTTCCTTGTTTATACAAATAGCGGTGTAGTTATTACCATGTTTATACAGATGGCGGTGTAGATATTTCCATGTATATACAGATGGCTGTGTAGATATTTCCATGTTTATACAGATGGCGGTGTAGATATTTCCATGTTTATACAGATGACTTTGTAGTTATTTCCATGTTTATACAGATGGCGGTGTAGATATTTCCATGTTTATAGAGATAGCTGTGTAGATATTTCCATGTTTATACAGATGACTTTGTAGGTATTTCCATGTTTATACAGATGGCGGTGTAGATATTTCCATGTTTCTAGAGATAGCTGTGTAGATATTTCCATGTTTACAGATAGCGGTGTAGATATTTCCATGTTTATACAGATGGCGGTGTAGATATTTCCATGTTTACACAGATCGTGGTGTAGATATTTCCATGTTTATACAGATAGCGGTGTAAATATTTCCATGTTTATACAGATCCCGGTGTAGATATTTCCATGTTTATAGAGATAGCGGTATAGATATTTCCAAGTTTATACAGATAGCAGTGTAGATATTTCCATGTTATATACAGACCGCGGTGTAGATAATTCCATGTTTATACAGATAGGGGTGAAGATATTTCCATGTTTGTACAGATGGAGGTGTTGATATTTCCATCTATACACAGATGACCGTGTAGATATTTCCATGTTTATACAGATGGCGGTGCAGATATTTCCATGGATATGTAGATGGCGGTGTAGATATTTCCATGTTTTTACAGATATCGGTGTAGATATTTCCATGTTTACACAGATTGCGGTGTAGATATTTCCATCTTTCTACAGATGGCATTGTAGATATTTCCATGTTTATACAGATGGCGGTGTAGATATTTCCATGTTTAAATTGATGGTGGTGTAGATATTACCATGTTTATACAGATAGCGGTGTAGATATTTCCATGTTTATACAGATCGTGGTGAAGATATTTCCATGTTTATACAGATAGCGGTGTAGATATTTCCATGTTTATACAGATAGCGGTGTAGATATTTCCATGTTTTCACAGATCGTGGTGTAGATATTTCCGTGTTTATACACATGGCGGAGTAGATACTTCCATCTTTATGGAGATGGCAGTGTAGATATTTTCATGTTTATAGAGATGGCGGTGTAGATATTTCCATATTTATAGAGATAGCGGTGTAGATATTTCCATCTTTCTACATATGGCAGTGTAGATAATTCCATGTTTATACAGATGGCGGTATAGTTATTTCCATATTTATACAGATGACTGTGTAGATATTTCCATGTGTATACAGATGGTATTGTAGTTATTTCCATGTTTATACAGATGGTGGTGTAGATACTTCCATGTTTATTCAGATGACTTTGTAGATATTTCCATGTTTTTACAGATGGCAGTGTAGATATTTCAATGTTTATAGAGATGGCGCTGTAGATATTTCCATGTTTAGAAAGATGGCGGTGTAGATATTTCCATGTTTATAGAGATAGCGGTGTAGACATTTCCAAATTTATACAGATAACGGTGTAGAAATTTCCATGTTTATACAGATAGCGTTGTAAATATTTCCATGTTTATACAGAACACGGTTTAGATATTTCCATGTTTATAGAGATAGTGGTGTAGATATTTCCATGTTTATACAGATAGCGGTTTAGATATTTCCATGTTTATACAGACCGTGGTGTAGATATTTCCATGTTTATACAGATAGCGGTGCAGATATTTCCATGTTTGCAAAGATGGCAGTGTTGATATTTCCATCTATACACAGATGACCGCGGAGATATTTCCATGTTTATACAGATGGCGGCGCAGATATTTCCATGGATATGTAGATGGCGTTGTAGATATTTCCATGTTTATACCGATAGCGGTGTTGTTATTTCCACGTTAATACAGATAGCGGTGTAGATATTTCCATGTATATACAGATGGCTGTGTAGATATTTCCATGTTTATACAGATGGCTTTGTAGATATTTCCAGGTTTATACAGATGACTTTGTAGGTATTTCCATGTTTATACAGATGGCGGTGTAGATATTTCCATGTTTCTAGAGATAGCTGTGTAGATATTTCCATGTTTACAGATAGCGGTGTAGATATTTCCATGTTTATACAGATGGCGGTGTAGATATTTCCATGTTTATACAGATCGTGGTGTAGATAGTTCCATGTTTATACAGATAGCGGTGTAAATATTTCCATGTTTATACAGATCACGGTGTAGATATTTCCATGTTTATAGAGATAGCTGTATAGATATTTCCATGTTTATACAGATAGCAGTGTAGATATTTCCATGTTTATACAGACCGCAGTGTAGACATTTCCATGTTTATACAGATAGCGGTGAAGATATTTCCATGTTTGTACAGATGGAGGTGTTGATATTTCCATCTATACACAGATGACCGTGTAGATATTTCCATGTTTATACAGATGGCGGTGCAGATATTTCCATGGATATGTAGATGGCGGTGTAGATATTTCCATGTTTGTACAGATAGCGGTGTAGTTATTTCCATGTTTATATAGATAGCGGTGTAGATACTTCCATGTATATACATATGGCTGTGTAGATATTTCCATGTTTATACAGATAACTTTGTAAGTATTTCCATGTTTATACAGATGGCGGTGTAGATATTTCGATGTTTATATAGATAGCAGTGGAGATATTTCCATGTTTATACAAATAGGGGTGTAGATATTTCCATGTTTATAGAGATGGCCGTGTAGATATTTCAATGTTCATAGAGATAGCGGTGTTGATTTTTCCATGTTTATAGAGATAGCGGTGTGGATATTTCCATGTTTATACAGATATGGGTGTAGATATTTCCATGTTTATAGAGATGGCGGTGAAGACATTTCCATGTTTCTACAGATCACGGTGTAGCTATTTCCTTGTTTATACAAATACCGGTGTAGTTATTACCATGTTTATACAGATGGCGGTGTAGTTATTTCCATGTATATACAGATGGCTGTGTAGATATTTCCATGTTTATACAGATGGCTTTGTAGATATTTCCATGTTTATACAGATGACTTTGTAGTTATTTCCATGTTTATACAGATGGCGGTGTAGATATTTCCATGTTTATAGAAATAGCTGTGTAGATATTTCCATGTTTATACAGATGACTTTGTAGGTATTTCCATGTTTATACAGATGGCGGTGTAGATATTTCCATGTTTATAGAGATAGCTGGCGGAGTAGATACTTCCATCTTTATGGAGATGGCAGTGTAGATATTTTCATGTTTATAGAGATGGCGGTGTAGATATTTCCATATTTATAGAGATAGCGGTGTAGATATTTCCATCTTTCTACATATGGCAGTGTAGATAATTCCATGTTTATACAGATGGCGGTATAGTTATTTCCATATTTATACAGATGACTGTGTAGATATTTCCATGTGTATACAGATGGTATTGTAGTTATTTCCATGTTTATACAGATGGTGGTGTAGATACTTCCATGTTTATTCAGATGACTTTGTAGATATTTCCATGTTTTTACAGATGGCAGTGTAGATATTTCAATGTTTATAGAGATGGCGCTGTAGATATTTCCATGTTTAGAAAGATGGCGGTGTAGATATTTCCATGTTTATAGAGATAGCGGTGTAGACATTTCCAAATTTATACAGATAACGGTGTAGAAATTTCCATGTTTATACAGATAGCGTTGTAAATATTTCCATGTTTATACAGAACACGGTTTAGATATTTCCATGTTTATAGAGATAGTGGTGTAGATATTTCCATGTTTATACAGATAGCGGTTTAGATATTTCCATGTTTATACAGACCGTGGTGTAGATATTTCCATGTTTATACAGATAGCGGTGCAGATATTTCCATGTTTGCAAAGATGGCAGTGTTGATATTTCCATCTATACACAGATGACCGCGGAGATATTTCCATGTTTATACAGATGGCGGCGCAGATATTTCCATGGATATGTAGATGGCGTTGTAGATATTTCCATGTTTATACCGATAGCGGTGTTGTTATTTCCACGTTAATACAGATAGCGGTGTAGATATTTCCATGTATATACAGATGGCTGTGTAGATATTTCCATGTTTATACAGATGGCTTTGTAGATATTTCCAGGTTTATACAGATGACTTTGTAGGTATTTCCATGTTTATACAGATGGCGGTGTAGATATTTCCATGTTTCTAGAGATAGCTGTGTAGATATTTCCATGTTTACAGATAGCGGTGTAGATATTTCCATGTTTATACAGATGGCGGTGTAGATATTTCCATGTTTATACAGATCGTGGTGTAGATAGTTCCATGTTTATACAGATAGCGGTGTAAATATTTCCATGTTTATACAGATCACGGTGTAGATATTTCCATGTTTATAGAGATAGCTGTATAGATATTTCCATGTTTATACAGATAGCAGTGTAGATATTTCCATGTTTATACAGACCGCAGTGTAGACATTTCCATGTTTATACAGATAGCGGTGAAGATATTTCCATGTTTGTACAGATGGAGGTGTTGATATTTCCATCTATACACAGATGACCGTGTAGATATTTCCATGTTTATACAGATGGCGGTGCAGATATTTCCATGGATATGTAGATGGCGGTGTAGATATTTCCATGTTTATACAGATAGCGGTGTAGTTATTTCCATGTTTATATAGATAGCGGTGTAGATACTTCCATGTATATACATATGGCTGTGTAGATATTTCCATGTTTATACAGATAACTTTGTAAGTATTTCCATGTTTATACAGATGGCGGTGTAGATATTTCGATGTTTATATAGATAGCAGTGGAGATATTTCCATGTTTATACAGATAGGGGTGTAGATATTTCCATGTTTATAGAGATGGCCGTGTAGATATTTCAATGTTCATAGAGATAGCGGTGTTGATTTTTCCATGTTTATAGAGATAGCGGTGTGGATATTTCCATGTTTATACAGATATGGGTGTAGATATTTCCATGTTTATAGAGATGGCGGTGAAGACATTTCCATGTTTCTACAGATCACGGTGTAGCTATTTCCTTGTTTATACAAATACCGGTGTAGTTATTACCATGTTTATACAGATGGCGGTGTAGTTATTTCCATGTATATACAGATGGCTGTGTAGATATTTCCATGTTTATACAGATGGCTTTGTAGATATTTCCATGTTTATACAGATGACTTTGTAGTTATTTCCATGTTTATACAGATGGCGGTGTAGATATTTCCATGTTTATAGAAATAGCTGTGTAGATATTTCCATGTTTATACAGATGACTTTGTAGGTATTTCCATGTTTATACAGATGGCGGTGTAGATATTTCCATGTTTATAGAGATAGCTGTGTAGATATTTCCATGTTTACAGATAGCGGTGTAGATATTTCCATGTTTATACAGATGGCGGTGTAGATATTTCCATGTTTATACAGATCGTGGTGTAGATATTTCCATGTTTATACAGATAGCGGTGTAAATATTTCCATGTTTATACAGATCACGGTGTAGATATTTCCATGTTTATACAGATAGCTGTATAGATATTTCCATGATTATACAGATAGCAGTGTAGATATTTCTATGTTTATACAGACCGCGGTGTAGATATTTCCATGTTTATACAGATAGCGGTGAAGTTATTTCCATGTTTGTACAGATGGAGTTGTTGATATTTCCATCTATACACAGATGACCGTGTAGATATTTCCATGTTTATACAGATGGCGGTGCAGATATTTCCATGGATATGTACATGGCGGTGTAGATATTTCCATGTTTATACAGATAGCGGTGTAGTTATTTCCATGTTTATATAGATAGCGGTGTAGATATTTCCATGTATATACATATGGCTGTGTAGATATTTCCATGTTTATAGAGATGGCGGTGTAGATATTTCCATGTATATACATATGGCTGTGTAGATATTTCCATGTTTATACAGATGGCGGTTTAGATATTTCCATGTTTATACAGATAACTTTGTAAGTATTTCCATGTTTATACAGATGGCGGTGTAGATATTTCGATGTTTATAGAGATAGCAGTGGAGATATTTCCATGTTTATACAGATAGGGGTGTAGATATTTCCATGTTTATACTGATCGTGGTGTAGATATTTCCATGTTTATAGAGATGGCGGTGTAGATATTTCCATGTTCATAGAGATAGCGGTGTTGATTTTTCCATGTTTATAGAGATAGCGGTGTGGATATTTCCATGTTTATACAGATAGGGGTGTAGATATTTCCATGTTTATAGAGAAGGCGGTGAAGATATTTCCATGTTTCTACAGATCACGGTGTAGCTATTTCCTTGTTTATACAAATAGCGGTGTAGTTATTACCATGTTTATACAGATGTCGGTGTAGATATTTCCATGTATATACAGATGTCTGTGTAGATATTTCCATGTTTATACAGATGGCTTTGTAGATATTTCCATGTTTATACCGATGACTTTGTAGTTATTTCCATGTTTATACAGATGGCGGTGCAGATATTTCCATGGATATGTAGATGGCGTTGTAGATATTTCCATGTTTATACCGATAGCGGTGTTGTTATTTCCACGTTAATACAGATAGCGGTGTAGATATTTCCATATATATACAAATGGCTGTGTAGATATTTCCATGTTTATACAGATGGCTTTGTAGATATTTCCATGTTTATACAGATGACTTTGTAGGTATTTCCATGTTTATACAGATGGCGGTGTAGATATTTCCATGTTTATAGAGATAGCTGTGTAGATATTTCCATGTTTACAGATAGCGGTGTAGATATTTCCATGTTTATACAGATGGCGGTGTAGATATTTCCATGTTTATACAGATCGTGGTGTAGATATTTCCATGTTTATACAGATAGCGGTGTAAATATTTCCATGTTCATACAGATCACGGTGTAGATATTTCCATGTTTATAGAGATAGCGGTATAGATATTTCCATGTTTATACAGAGAGCAGTGTAGATATTTCCATGTTTATACAGACCGCGGTGTAGATAATTCCATGTTTATAAAGATAGCGGTGAAGATATTTCCATGTTCGTACAGATGGAGGTGTTGATATTTCCATCTATACACAGATGACCGTGTAGATATTTCCATGTTTATACAGATGGCGGTGCAGATATTTCCATGGATATGTAGATGGCGGTGTAGATATTTCCATGTTTATACAGATAGCGGTGTAGTTATTTCCATGTTTATATAGATAGCGGTGTAGATATTTCCATGTATATACACATGGCAGTGTAGATATTTCCATGTTTATACAGATGGCGGTGTTGATATTTCCATGTTTATACAGATAACTTTGTAAGTATTTCCATGTTTATACAGACGGCGGTGTAGATATTTCGATGTTTATAGAGATAGCAGTGGAGATATTTCCATGTTTATACAGATAGCGGTGTAGATATTTCCATGTTTATACTGATCGTGGTGTAGATATTTCCATGTTTATAGAGATGGCGGTGTAGATATTTCCATGTTCATAGAGATAGCGGTGTTGATTTTTCCAGGTTTATAGAGATAGCGGTGTGGATATTTCCATGTTTATATAGATAGGGTTGTAGATATTTCCATGTTTATAGAGATGGCAGTGAAGATATTTCCATGTTTATACAGATCACGGTGTAGCTATTTCCTTGTTTATACAAATAGCGGTGTAGTTATTACCATGTTTATACAGATGGTGGTGTAGATATTTCCATGTTTATTCAGATGACTTTGTAGATATTTCCATGTTTTTACAAATGGCAGTGTCGATATTTCAATGTTTATAGAGATGGCGCTGTAGATATTTCCATGTTTATACAGATGGCGGTGTAGATATTTCCATGTTTATACAGATAGCGGTGTAGACATTTCCATATTTATACAGATAACGGTGTAGAAATTTCCATGTTTATACAGATAGCGGTGTAAATATTTCCATGTTTATACAGATCACGGTTTAGATATTTCCATGTTTATAGAGATAGCGGTGTAGATATTTCCATGTTTATACAGATAACGGTTTAGATATTTCCATGTTTATACAGACCGCGGTGTAGATATTTCCATGTTTATACAGATAGCGGTGCAGATATTTCCATGTTTGTAAAGATGGTGGTGTTGATATTTCCATCTATACACAGATGACCGCGTAGATATTTCCATGTTTATACAGATGGCGGCGCAGATATTTCCATTGAAATGTAGATGGCGTTGTAGATATTTCCATGTTTATACCGATAGCGGTGTTGTTATTTCCACGTTTATACATATAGCAGTGTAGATATTTCCATGTATATACAGATGGCTGTGTAGATATTTCCATGTTTATACAGATGGCTTTGTAGCTATTTCCATGTTTATACAGATGGCAGTGTAGATATTTCCATGTTTATAGAGATAGCTGTGTAGATATTTCCATGTTTACAGATAGCGGTGTAGATATTTCCATGTTTATACAGATGGCGGTGTAGATATTTCCATGTTTATACAGATCGTGGTGTAGATATTTCCATGTTTATACAGATAGAGGTGTAAATATTTCCTTGTTTATACAGATCACGGTGTAGATATTTCCATGTTTATAGAGATAGCGGTGTAGATACTTCCATGTTTATACAGATAGCAGTGTACATATTTCCATGTTTATACAGACCGCGGTGTAGATATTTCCATGTTTATACAGATAGCGGTGAAGATATTTCCAGGTTTTCACAGATAGCGGTGTTGATATTTCCATCTATACACAGATGAACGTGTAGATATTTCCATGTTTATACAGATGGTGGTGCAGATATTTCCATGGATATGTAGATGGCGGTGTAGATATTTCCATGTTTATACAGATAGTGGTGTAGTTATTTCCATGTTTATATAGATAGCGGTGTAGATATTTCCATGTATATACACATGGCTGTGTAGATATTTCCATCTTTATACAGATGGCGGTGTAGATATTTCCATGTTTATACAGATAACTTTGTAAGTATTTCCATGTTTATACAGATGGCGGTGAAGATATTTCGATGTTTATAGAGATAGAAGTGGAGATATTTCCATCTTTATACAGATAGCGGTGTAGATATTTCCATGTTTATACTGATCGTGGTGTAGGTATTTCCATGTTTATAGAGATGGCGGTGTAGATATTTCCATGTTCATAGAGATAGCGGTGCTGATTTTTCCATGTTTATAGAGATAGCGATGTGGATATTTCCATGTTTATACTGATAGGTTTCTAGATATTTCCATGTTTATAGAGACGGCGGTGAAGTTATTTCCATGTTTATACAGATCACGGTGTAGCTATTTCCTTGTTTATACAAATAGCGTTGTAGTTATTACCATGTTTATACAGATGGCGGTGTAGATATTTCCATGTATATACAGATGTCTGTGTAGATATTTCCATGTTTATGCAGATGGCTTTGTAGATATTTCCATGTTTATACAGATGAATTTGTAGTTATTTCCATGTTTATACAGATGGCGGTGTAGATATTTCCATGTTTATAGAGATAGCGGTGTAGATATTTCCATGTTTATACAGATAGCGGTGTAGATATTTCCATGTTTATACAGTTCACGGTGTAGATATTTCCATGTTTATACAGATCGCGGTGTAGATATTTCCATGTTTATACAGATAGCGGTGTAGATATTTCCATGTTTTTACAGATATCGGTGTAGATATTTCCATGTTTACAGAGATTGCGATGTAGATATTTCCATCTTTCTACAGATGGCATTGTAGATATTTCCATGTTTATACAGATGGCCGTGTAGATATTTCCATGTTTATATACATGGTGGTGTAGATGTTACCATGTTTACACAGATAACGGTGTAGATATTTCCATGTTTATACAGATCGTGGTGAAGATATTTCCATGTTTATACAGATAGGGGTGTAGATATTTCCATGTTCATACAGATCGCGGTGTAGATATTTCCATGTTTATACAGATAGCGGTGTAGATATTTCCATGTTTATACAGATAGCGGTGTAGATATTTCCACGTTTATAGAGATAGCGGTGTACGTATTTCCATGTTTATAGACATAGCGGTGTAGATATTTCCATGTATATATAGATGGCGTTGTAGATATTTCCATGTTTATACCGATAGCAGTGTTGGTATTTCCACGTTTATACAGATAGCGATGTAGATATTTCCATGTTTATGCAGCTCGCGGTGCAGATATTTATATCTTTATACAGATGGCATTGTAGATATTTCCTTATTCACACTGATGGCGGTGTAGATGTTTCCATGTTTATACAGATGGCGGAGTAGTTAGTTCCAAGTTTATGGAGATGGCAGTGTAGATATTTTCATGTTTATAGAGATGGCGGTGTAGATATTTCCATGTTTATAGAGATAGCAGTGTAGATATTTCCATGTTTATACAGATGGTGGTGTAGATATTTCCATGTTTATACAGATCGTGGTGTAGATATTTCCATGTTTATACAGATAGCGGTGTAAATATTTCCATGTTTATACAGATCACGGTGTAGATATTTCCATGTTTATAGAGATAGCGTTATAGATATTTCCATGTTTATACAGATAGCTGTGTAGATATTTCCATGTTTATACAGACCGCGGTGTAGATATTTCCATGTTTATACAGATAGAGGTGAAGATATTTCCATGTTTGTACAGATGGAGGTGTTGATATTTCCATCTATACACAGACGACCGTGTAGCTATTTCCATGTTTATGCAGATGGCGGTGCAGATATTTCCATGGATATGTAGATGGCAGTGTAGATATTTCCATGTTTATACAGATAGCGGGGTAGTTATTTCCATGTTTATATAGATAGCGGTGTAGATATTTCCATGTATATACACATGGCTGTGTAGATATTTACATGTTTATACAGATGGCGGTGTAGATATTTCCATGTTTATACAGATAAATTTGTAAGTATCTCCATGCTTATACAGATGGCGGTGTAGATATTTCGATGTTTATAGAGATAGAAGTGGAGATATTTCCATGTTTATACAGATAGCGGTGTAGATATTTCCATGTTTATACTGATCGTGGTGTAGGTATTTCCATGTTTATAGAGATGGCGTTGTAGATATTTCCATGTTCATAGAGATAGCGGTGTTGATTTTTCCATGTTTATAGAGATAGCGGTGTGGATATTTCCATGTTTATACAGATAGGGGTGTAGATATTTCCATGTTTATAGAGATGGCGGTGAAGATATTTCCATGTTTATACAGATCACGGTGTAGCTATTTACTTGTTTATACAAATAGCATTGTAGTTATTACCATGTTTATACAGATGGCGGTGTAGACATTTCCATGTATATACAGATGGCTGTGTAGATATTTCCATGTTTATACACATGGCTTTGTAGATATTTCCCTGTTTATACTGATGACATTGTAGGTATTTCCATGTTTATACAGATGGCGGTGTAGATATTTCCATGTTTAGAGAGATAGCTGTGTAGATATTTCCATGTTTACAGAGAGCGGTGTAGATATTTCCATGTTTATACAGATGGCGGTGTAGATATTTCAATGTTTATACAGATCGTGGTGTAGATATTTCCATGTTTATACAGATAGTGGTGTAAAAATTTCCATGTTTATACAGATCACGGTGTAGATATTTCCATGTTTATAGAGATAGCGGTATAGATATTTCCATGTTTATACAGATAGCAGTGTAGATATTTCCATGTATATACAAACCGCGGTGTAGATATTTCCATGTTTATACAGATAGCGGTGAAGATATTTCCCAGTTTGTACAGATGGAGGTGTTGATATTTCCGTCTATACACAGATGACCGTGTAGATATTTCCATGTTTATACAGATGACGGTGCAGATATTTCCATGGATATGTAGATGTCGGTGTAGATATTTCCATGTTTATACAGATAGCGGTGTAGTTATTTCCATGTTTATATAGATAGCGGTGTGGATATTTCCATGTATATACACATGGCTGTGTAGATATTTCCATGTTCATACAGACCGCGGTGTAGATATTTCCATGTTTATACAGATAGCGGTGCAGATATTTCCATGTTTGTAAAGATGGCAGTGTTGATATTTCCATCTATACACAGATGACCGCGTAGATATTTCCATGTTTATACAGATGGCGGCGCAGATATTTCCATGGATATGTAGATGGCGTTGTAGGTATTTCCATGTTTATACCGATAGCGGGGTTGTTATTTCCACGTTAATACAGATAGCGGTGTAGATATTTCCATGTATATACAGATGGCTGTGTAGATATTTCCATGTTTATACAGATGGCTTTGTAGATATTTCCATGTTTATACAGACAACTTTGTAGGTATTTCCATGTTTATACAGATGGCGGTGTAGATATTTCCATGTTTATAGAGATTGCTGTGTAGATATTTCCATGTTTACAGATAGCAGTGTAGATATTTCCATATTTATACAGATGGCGGTGTAGATATTTCCACGTTTATACACATCGTGGTGTAGATATTTCCATGTTTATACAGATAGCGGTGTAAATATTTCCATGTTTATACAGATCACGGTGTAGTTATTTCCATGTTTATAGAGATAGCGGTATAGATATTTCCATGTTTATACAGATAGCAGTGTAGATATTTCCATGTTTATACAGACCGCGGTGTAGATAATTCCATATATATACAGATAGCGGTGAAGATATTTCCATGTTTGTACAGATGGAGGTGTTGATATTTCCATCTATACACAGATGACCGTGTAGATATTTCCATGTTTATACAGATGGCGGTGCAGATATTTCCATGGATATGTAGATGGCGGTGTAGATATTTCCATGTTTATACAGATAGCGGTGTAGTTATTTCCATGTTTATATAGATAGCGGTGTAGATATTTCCATGTTTTCACAGATGGTGGTGTAGATATTTCCGTGTTTATACACATGGCGGTGTAGATACTTCCATCTTTATGGAGATGGCAGTGTAGATATTTTCATGTTTATAGAGATGGCGTTGTAGATATTTCCAGATTTATAGAGATAGCGGTGTAGATATTTCCATCTTTCTACAGATGGCAGTGTAGGTAATTCCATGTTTATACAGATGGCGGTGTAGTTATTTCCATATTTATACAGATGACTGTGTAGATATTTCCATGTGTATACAGATGGTATTGTAGTTATTTCCATGTTTATACAGATGGTGGTGTAGATATCTCCATGTTTATTCAGATGACTTTGTAGATATTTCCATGTTTTTACAGATGGCAGTGTCGATATTTCAATGTTTATAGAGATGGCGCTGTAGATATTTCCATGTTTATACAGATAGGTTTCTAGATATTTCCATGTTTATAGAGACGGCGGTGAAGTTATTTCCATGTTTATACAGATCACGGTGTAGCTATTTCCTTGTTTATACAAATAGCGTTGTAGTTATTACCATGTTTATACAGATGGCGGTGTAGATATTTCCATGTATATACAGATGTCTGTGTAGATATTTCCATGTTTATGCAGATGGCTTTGTAGATATTTCCATGTTTATACAGATGAATTTGTAGTTATTTCCATGTTTATACAGATGGCGGTGTAGATATTTCCATGTTTATAGAGATAGCTGTGTAGATATTTCCATGTTTATACAGATAGCGGTGTAGATATTTCCATGTTTATACAGTTCACGGTGTAGATATTTCCATGTTTATACAGATCGCGGTGTAGATATTTCCATGTTTATACAGATAGCGGTGTAGATATTTCCATGTTTTTACAGATATCGGTGTAGATATTTCCATGTTTACACAGATTGCGATGTAGATATTTCCATCTTTCTACAGATGGCATTGTAGATATTTCCATGTTTATACAGATGGCGGTGTAGATATTTCCATGTTTATATAGATGGTGGTGTAGATGTTACCATGTTTACACAGATAACGATGTAGATATTTCCATGTTTATACAGATCGTGGTGAAGATATTTCCATGTTTATACAGATAGGGGTGTAGATATTTCCATGTTCATACAGATCGCGGTGTAGATATTTCCATGTTTATACAGATAGCGGTGTAGATATTTCCATGTTTATACAGATAGCGGTGTAGATATTTCCACGTTTATAGAGATAGCGGTGTACGTATTTCCATGTTTATAGACATAGCGGTGTAGATATTTCCATGTATATATAGATGGCGTTGTAGATATTTCCATGTTTATACCGATAGCAGTGTTGGTATTTCCACGTTTATACAGATAGCGATGTAGATATTTCCATGTTTATGCAGCTCGCGGTGCAGATATTTATATCTTTATACAGATGGCATTGTAGATATTTCCTTATTCACACTGATCGCGGTGTAGATGTTTCCATGTTTAAACAGATGGCGGAGTAGTTAGTTCCATGTTTATGGAGATGGCAGTGTAGATATTTTCATGTTTATAGAGATGGCGGTGTAGATATTTCCATGTTTATAGAGATAGCAGTGTAGATATTTCCATGTTTATACAGATGGTGGTGTAGATATTTCTATGTTTATACAGATCGTGGTGTAGATATTTCCATGTTTATACAGATAGCGGTGTACATATTTCCATGTTTATACAGATCACGGTGTAGATATTTCCATGTTTATAGAGATAGCGTTATAGATATTTCCATGTTTATACAGATAGCTGTGTAGATATTTCCATGTTTATACAGACCGCGGTGTAGATATTTCCATGTTTATACAGATAGAGGTGAAGATATTTCCATGTTTGTACAGATGGAGGTGTTGATATTTCCATCTATACACAGACGACCGTGTAGCTATTTCCATGTTTATGCAGATGGCGGTGCAGATATTTCCATGGATATGTAGATGGCAGTGTAGATATTTCCATGTTTATACAGATAGCGGGGTAGTTATTTCCATGTTTATATAGATAGCGGTGTAGATATTTCCATGTATATACACATGGCTGTGTAGATATTTCCATGTTTATACAGATGGCGGTGTAGATATTTCCATGTTTATACAGATAAATTTGTAAGTATCTCCATGTTTATACAGATGGCGGTGTAGATATTTCGATGTTTATAGAGATAGAAGTGGAGATATTTCCATGTTTATACAGATAGCGGAGTAGATATTTCCATGTTTATACTGATCGTGGTGTAGCTATTTCCATGTTTATAGAGATGGCGGTGTAGATATTTCCATGTTCATAGAGATAGCGGTGTTGATTTTTCCATGTTTATAGAGATAGCGGTGTGGATATTTCCATGTTTATACAGATAGGTGTGTAGATATTTCCATGTTTATAGAGATGGCGGTGAAGATATTTCCATGTTTATACAGATCACGGTGTAGCTATTTACTTGTTTATACAAATAGCATTGTAGTTATTACCATGTTTACACAGATTGCGATGTAGATATTTCCATCTTTCTACAGATGGCATTGTAGATATTTCCATGTTTATACAGATGGCGGTGTAGATATTTCCATGTTTATATAGATGGTGGTGTAGATGTTACCATGTTTATACAGATAGCGATGTAGATATTTCCATGTTTATACAGATCGTGGTGAAGATATTTCCATGTTCATACAGATCGGGGTGTAGATATTTCCATGTTCATACAGATCGCGGTGTAGATATTTCCATGTTTATACAGATAGCGGTGTAGATATTTCCATGTTTATACAGATATCGGTGCAGATATTTCCATGTTTATAGAGATAGCGGTGTAGGTATTTCCATGTTTATAGACATAACGGTGTAGATATTTCCATGTTTATATAGATGGCGTTGTAGGTATTTCCATGTTTATACCGATAGTGGTGTTGATATTTCCACATTTATACAGATAGCGATGTAGATATTTCCATGTTTATGCAGCTCGCGGTGCAGATATTTATATCTTTATAAAGATGGCATTGTAGATATTTCCTTATTCACACTGATGGCGGTGTAGATGTTTCCATGTTTATACAGATGGCGGAGAAGTTAGTTCCATGTTTATGGAGATGGCAGTGTAGATATTTTCATGTTTATAGAGATGGCGGTGTAGATATTTCCATGTTTATAGAGATAGCAGTGTAGATATTTACATGTTTATACAGATGGCTGTGTAGATATTTCCATGTGTATACAGATGGCATTGTAGGTATTTCCATGTTTATACAGATGACTGTATAGGTATTTACATGTTTTTACAGATGGCAGTGCAGATATTTCCATGTTTATAGAGATAGCAGTGTAGATATTTCCATGTTTGTACAGATGGCGGTGTTGATATTTCCATCTATACACAGATGGCCTTGTAGATATTTCCATGTTTATACATATGGTGGCGTAGATATTTCCATGGACATGCAGATGGCGGTGTAGATATTTCCATGTTTACTCAGATAGCGTTGAAGATATTTCCATGTTTTCACAGATGGTGGTGTAGATATTTCCGTCTTTATACACATGGCGGAGTAGATACTTCCATCTTTATGGAGATGGCAGTGTAGATATTTTCATGTTTATAGAGATGGCGGTGTAGATATTTCCATATTTTTAGAGATAGCGGTGTAGATACTTCCATCTTTCTACAGATGTCATTGTAGATATTTCTATGTTTATACAGATGGCGGTGTAGATATTTCCATATTATAGAGATATCAGTGTAGATATTTCCATGTGTATACAGATGGTATTGTAGGTATTTCCATGTTTATACAGATGGTGGTGTAGATATTTCCATGTTTATTCAGATGACTGTGTGGCTATTTCCATGTGTATACAGATGGTATTGTAGCTATTTCCATGTTTATACAGATGGTGGTGTAGATATTTCCATGTTTATTCAGATGACTGTGTAGATATTTCCATGTTTTTACAGACGACAGTGTAGATGTTTCAGTGTTTATACAGATGGCGCTGTAGATATTTCCATGTTTATACAGATAACGGAGGAGATATTTCCACGTTTATACAGACAGCAGTGGAGTTATTTCCATGTTTATACACATAGCAGTGTACATATTTCCATGTTTATACAGACAGCGGTGTAGGTATTTCCATGTTTATACAGATAGTGGTGCAGATTTTTCCATGTTTTTACAGATGCCTATGCAGTTATCTCCATATTTATACAGAGGGCTGTTTAGATATTTCTATGTTTACACAGATGGCAGTGTAGATATTTCCATGTTCCTACACATGACTGTGTAGGTATTTCCATGTTTATACAGATGGCTTTGTAGATATTTCCATGTCTATATAGATAGCGGTGCAGATATTTCCATGTTTCTACAGTTAGCGATGTATATATTTCCATGTTTATACAGATCGTGGTGTAGATATTTCGATGTTTATACAGATACCGGTGTAGATATTTCCATGTTTATACAGACCGCAGTGTAGATATTTCCATGTTTATAGAGATAGCAGTATAGATATTTCCAAGTTTGTACAGATGGCGGTGTTGATGTTTCCATCTATACACAGATTGCCGTGTAGGTATTTCCATGTGTATACAGATGGCATTGTAGATATTTCCATGTTTATACAAATGGTGGTGTAGATATTTCCATGTTTACACAGATGACTGTATACGTATTTCCATGTTTATACAGATGGCCGTGTAGCTATTTCCATGTTTATACAGATAGCGGTGTAGATATTTCCATATTTATACAGATAACGGTGTAGAAATTTCCACGTTTATACAGATAGCGGTGTAAATATTTCCATGTTTATACAGATCACGGTTTAGATATTTCCATGTTTATAGAGAAAGCGGTGTAGATATTTCCATGTTTATACAGATAGCGGTTTATATATTTCCATGTTTATGCAGACCGCGGTGTAGATATTTCCATGTTTATACAGATAGCGGTGCAGATATTTCCATGTTTGTACAGATGGAGTTGTTGATATTTCCATCTATACACAGATGACCGTGTAGATATTTCCATGTTTATACAGATGGCGGCTCAGATATTTCCATGGATATGTAGACGGCGTTGTAGATATTTCCATGTTTATACCGATAACGGTGTTAGTATTTCCACGTTTATACAGATAGCGATGTAGATATTTCCATGTTTATACAGTTCGCGGTGCAGATATTTATATCTTTATATAGATGGCAATGTAGATATTTCCTTATTCACACTGATGGCGGTGTAGATGTTTCCATGTTTATACAGAGGGCGGAGTAGTTAGTTCCATGTTTATGGAGATGGCAGTGTAGATATTTTCATGTTTATAGAGATGGCGGTGTAGATATTTCCATGTTTATAGAGATAGCAGTGTAGATATTTACATGTTTATAAAGATGGCGGTGTAGATATTTCCATGTTTACACAGATGGTGGTGTAGATATTTCCGTGTTTATACACATGGCGGAGTAGATACTTCCATCTTTATGGAGACGGCAGTGTAGGTATTTTCATGTTTATAGAGATGGCGGTGTAGATATTTCTATGTTTATAGAGATAGCAGTGCAGATATTTACATATTTATACAGATGGCTGTGTAGATATTTCCATGTGTATACAGTCGGCATTGTAGATATTTTCATGTTTATACAGATGACTGTATAGGTATTTCCATGTTTTTACAGATGGCAGTGAAGATATTTCCATGTTGATAGAGATAGCGGTGTAGATATTTCCATGTTTGTACAGATGGCGGTGCTGGTGTTTCCATCTATACACAGATGGCCGTATAGATATTTCCATGTTTATTACGATAGCGGTATTGTTATTTCCACGTTTATACAGATAGCGATGTAGATATTTCCATGTTTATACAGCTCGCAGTGCAGATATTTATATCTTTACAGATGGCATTGTAGATATTTCCTTATTCACACTGATGGCGGTGTAGATGTTTCCATGTTTATACAGATGGCGGAGTAGTTAGTTCCATCTTTATGGAGATGGCAGTGTAGATAATTTCATGTTTATAGAGATGGCGGTGTAGATATTTCCATATTTATAGAGATAGCGGTGTAGATATTTCCATCTTTCTACAGATGGCAGTGTAGATAATTCCATGTTTATACAGATGGCGGTGTAGATATTTCCATATTTATACAGATGACTGTGTAGATATTTCCATGTGTATACAGATGGTATTGTAGCTATTTCCATGTTTATACAGATGGTGGTGTAGGTATTTCCATGTTTATTCAGATGACTTTGTAGATATTTCCATGTTTTTACAGATGGCAGTGTAGATATTTCAATGTTTATAGAGATTGCGCTGTAGATATTTCCATGTTTATACAGATAACGGAGGAGATATTTCCATGTTTATACAGACAGCAGTGGAGTTATTTCCATGTTTATACACATAGCGGTGTACATATTTCCATGTTTATACAGACAGCGGTGTATGTATTTCCATGTTTATACAGATAGCGATGCAGATATTTCCATGTTTATACAGATGCCTATGCAGATATCTCCATATTTCTACAGAGGGATGTGTAGATATTTCTATGTTTATACAGATGGCAGTGTAGATATTTCCATGTTCCTACACATGACTGTGTAGGTATTTCCAAGTTTATACAGATGGCTTTGTAGATATTTCCATGTCTATAGAGATAGCGGTGCAGATATTTCCATGTTTATACAGATAGCGGTGTATATATTTCCATGTTTATACAGATCGTGGTGTAGATATTTCCATGTTTATACAGATACCGGTGTAGATATTTCCATGTTTATACATACCGCAGTGTAGATATTTCCATGTTTATAGCGATAGCACTGTAGATATTTCCAACTTTGTACAGATTGCGGTGTTGATGTTTCCATCTATACAGAGATTGCCGTGTAGGTATTTCCATGTGTATACAGATGGCATTGTAGATATTTCCATGTTTATACAGATGGTGGTGTAGATATTTCCATGATGCACAGATGACTGTATAGGTATTTCCATGTTTATACAGATGGCGGTGTAGATATTTCCATGTTTATAGAGATAGCGGTGTAGATATTTCCATATTTATACAGATAACGGTGTAGAAATTTCCATGTTTATACAGATAGCGGTGTAAATATTTCCATGTTTATACAGATCACGGTGTAGATATTTCCTTGTTTATACAAATAACGGTGTAGTTATTTCCATGTTTATACAGATAGCGGTGTAGATATTTCCATGTATATACAGATGGCTGTGTAGATATTTCCATGTATATACAGATGGATTTGTAGATATTTCCATGTTTATACAGATGACTTTGTGGGTATTTCCATGTTTATACATATGGCGGTGTAGATATTTCCATGTTTATAGAGATGGCGGTGTAGATATTTCCATATTTATACAGATGTCTGTGTAGATATTTCCAGGTGTATACAGATGGTATTGTAGTTATTTTCATGTTTATACTGATGGTGGTGTAGATATTTCCATGTTTGTTCAGATGACTGTGTAGATATTTCCATGTTTTTACAGACGGTAGTGTAGATGTATCAATGTTTTTAGAGATGGCGCTGTAGATATTTCCATGTTTATACTGATCAACGTGGAGATATTTCCATGTTTATAGAGATGGCGGTGTAGATATTTCCATGTTCATAGAGATAGCGGTGTTGATTTTTCCATGTTTATAGAGATAGCTTTGTGGATATTTCCATGTTTATACAGATAGGCGTGTAGATATTTCCATGTTTATAGAAATGGCGGTGTAGATGTTTCCATGTTTATACACATCACGGTGTAGATACTTCCATGTTTATACAGATCGCGGTGCAGATATTTTCATGTTTATACAGATCATGGTGTAGATATTTCCATGTTTATACACATCGCGGTGTTGATATTACCACGTTTATAGGGATAGCGGTGCAAATATTTCCACATTTATACAGATAGCGGTGTAGTTATTAGCAAGTTTATACAGATAGCGGTGAAGATATTTCCATGTATAAACAGATGTCTGTGTATATATTTCCATGTTTAAACAGATGGTGGTGTAGATATTTCCTTGTTTATACAAATAGCGGTGTAGTTATTTCCATGTTTATACAAATAGCGGTGTATATATTTCCATGTATATACAGATGGCTGTGTAGATATTTCCATGTTTATACAGATGGCTGTGTAGATATTTCCATGTTCATACAGATGACTTTTTAGGTATTTCCATGTTTATACAGATGGCGGTGTAGGTACTTCCATGTTTATAGAGATAGCTGTGTAGATATTTCCATGTTTACAGATAGCAGTGTAGATATTTCCATGTTTATACAGATCACGGTTTAGATATTTCCATGTTTATACAGACAGCAGTGGAGTTATTTCCATGTTTATACACATAGCGGTGTACATATTTCCATGTTTATAGAGACAGCGGTGTAGATATTTCCATGTTTATACAGATAGCGTTGCAGATATTTCCATGTTTATACAGATGCCTGTGCAGATATTTCCATATTTATGCAGAGGGCTGTGTAGATATTTCCATGTTTATACAGATAGCGGTGTAGATATGTCCATGTTTGTACAGATGGCAGTGTTGATATTTCCATCTATACACAGATGGCCGTGTAGATATTTCCATGTTTATACAGATGGCGGCGTAGATATTTCCATGGACATGCAGATGGCGGTGTAGGTATTTCCATGTTTATACAGATAGCGGTGTAGATATTTCCATGTATTCACAGATGGTGGTGTAGATATTTCCGTGTTTATACACATGGCGGAGTAGATACTTCCATCTTTATAGAGATGGCAGTGTAGATATTTTCATGTTTATAGAGATGGCGGTGTTGATAGTTCCATGTTTATCGAGATAGCGGTGTAGATATTTCCATCTTTCTACAGATGGCAGTGTAGATATTTCCATGTTTATACAGATTGCGGTGTAGATATTTCCATATTTATACTGATGTCTGTGTAGATATTTCCAAGTTTATACAGATGGTATTGTAGGTATTTCCAAGTTTATACAGATGGTGGTGTATATAATTCCATGTTTATTCAGATGACTGTGTAGATATTTCCATGTTTTTACAGATGGCAGTGTAGATATTTCAATGTTTATAGAGATGGAGCTGTAGATATTTCCATGTTTATACAGATAACGGTGGAGATACTTCCATGTTTATACAGACAGCAGTGGAGGTATTTCCATGTATATACATATAGCGGTGTACATATTTAAATGTTTATAGAGACAGCGGTGTAGGCATTTCCATGTTTATGCAGATAGCGGTTTAGATATTTCCATGTTTATACTGAGGCCTATGCAGATATCTCCATATTTATACAGAGGGCTGTGAAGATATTTCTGTGTTTATACAGATGGCAGTGTAGATATTTCCATGTTCCTACACATGTCTGTGTAGGTATTTCCAGGTTTATACAGATGGCTTTGAAGGTATTTCCATGTTTATAGAGATAGCGGTGCAGATATTTCCATGTTTATACAAATAGCGGTGTATATATTTCCATGTTTATACAGATCGTGGTGTAGATATTTCCATGTTTATACAGATACCGGTGTACATATTTCCATGTTTATACAGACTGCAGTGTAGATATTTCCATGTTTATAGAGATAGCAGTGTAGATATTTCCAAGTTTGTACAGATGGCGGTGTTGTTGTTTCCATGTATACACAGATTGCCGTGTAGGTATTTCCATGTGTATACAGATGGCATTGTAGAGATTTCCAAGTTTATACAGATGGTGGTGTAGATATTTCCATGTTTACACAGATGACTGTATAGGTATTTCCATGTTTACACAGATGGCGGTGTAGATATTTCCATGTTTATAGAGATAACGGTGTAGATATTTCCATATTTATACAGATTACGGTGTAGAAATTTCCATGTTTATACAGATAGGGCTGTAAATATTTCCATGTTTATACAGATCACGGTGTAGATATTTCCTTGTTTATACAAAAACGGTGTAGTTATTTCCATGTTTATACAGACAGCGGTGTAGATATTTCCATGAATATACAGATGGCTGTGTAGATATTTCCATGTTTATACAGATGGCTTTGTAGATATTTCCATGTTTATACAGATGATTTTGTAGGTATTTCCATGTTTATACAGATGGCGGGGTAGATATTTCCATGTTTATAGAGATAGCTGTGTAGATATTTCCATGTTTATACAGATAGTGGTGTCGATATTTCCATGTTTTTACAGATATTGTTGTAGATATTTCCATGTTTACACAGATTGCGGTGTAGATATTTACATCTTTCTACAGATAGCATTGTAGATATTTCCATGTTTATACAGATGGCGGTGTAGATATTTCCATGTTTATATAGATGGTGGTGTAGATATTACCATGTTTATACAGATAGCGGTGTAGATATTTCCATGTTTACAGAGATAGCGGTGTAGGTATTTCCATGTTTATAGACATAGCAGTGTAGATATTTCCATGTTTATATAGATGGCGTTGTAGATATTTCCATGTATATACCGATAGCGGTGTTGGTATATCCACGTTTATACAGATAGCGATGTAGATATTTCCATGTTTATACAGATAGCGGTTTAGATATTTCCATGTTTATACAGACCGCGGTGTAGATATTTCCATGTTTATACAGATAGCGGTGCAGATATTTCCATATGTCTACAGATGGCTTTGTTTTTATTTCCATCTATACACAGATGACCGTGTAGATATTTCCATGTTTATACAGATGGCGGCGCAGTTATTTCCATGGATATGAAGGTGGCGTTGTAGATATTTCCATGTTTACACAGATAGCGGTGTAGTTATTTCCATGTTTATATAGATAGCTGTGTAGATATTTCCATGTATATGCACATGGCTGTGTAGATATTTCCATGTTTATACAGATGGCGGTGTAGATATTTCCATGTTTATACCGATAACTTTGTAAGTATTTCCATGTTAATACAGATGGCGGTGTAGATATTTCGATGCTTATAGAGATTGCAGTGGAGATATTTCCATGTTTATACAGATAGCGATGTAGATATTTCCACGTTTATACTGATCGCGGTGTAGATATTTCCATGTTTGTAGAGATGGCGGTGTAGATATTTCCATGTTCATAGAGATTGCGGTGTTGATTTTTCCATGTTTATAGAGATAGCGTTGTGGATATTTCCATGTTTATACAGATAGGGGTGTAGATATTTCCATGTTTATAGAGATGGCAGTTTAGCTATTTCCATGTTTATACAGATCACGTTGTAGATATTTCCATGTTTATACAGATCGCGGTGTAGATATTTCCATGTTTATACAGATCATGGTGTAGATATTTCCATGTTTATACAGATCGCGGTGTTGATATTACCATGTTTATAGGGATAGCGGTGCAAATATTTCCACATTTATACAGATAGCGGTGTAGTTATTATCATGTTTATACAGATAGCGGTGTAGATATTTCCATGTACAAGCAGATGTCTGTGTATATATTTCCATGTTTAAACAGATGGTTGTGTAGACATTTCCTTGTTTATACAAATAGCGGTGTGGATATTTCCATGTTTATACAGATCACGGTGTAGATATTTCCTTGTTTATACAAATAGCGGTGTAGTTATTTCCATTTTTATACAGATAGCGGTGCAAATATTTCCATGTATATACAGATGGCTGTGTAGATATTTCCATGTTTATACAGATGGCTGTGTAGATGTTCCCATGTTTATACAGGTGACTTTGTAGGTATTTCCATGTTTATATATATGGCAGTGTAGATACTTCCATGTTTATAGAGATAGCTGTGTAGATATTTCCATGTTTATACAGATAGCGGTGTAGATATTTCCATGTTTATACAGATCGCGGTGTAGATATTTCCATGTTTATACAGATGGCGGTGTAGATATTTCCATGTTTGTAGGGATAGCAGTGTATATATTTCCATGTTTGTACAGATGGCGGTGTTGCTGTTTCCATCTATACACAGATTGCCGTGTAGTTATTTCCATGTGTATACAGATGGCATTGTAGATATTTCCATGTTTATACAGATGGTGGTGTGTATATTTCCATGTTTACACAGATGACTGTATAGGTATTTCCAAGTTTATACAGATGGCGGTGTAGATATTTCCAAGTTTATAGAGATAGCGGTGTAGATATTTCCATATTTATACAGATAACGGTGTAGAAGTTTCCATGTTTACACAGATAGCGGTGTAAATATTTCCGTGTTTATTCAGATCACGGCGTAGATATTTCCATGTTTATAGAGATAGCGGTGTAGATATTTCCATGTTCATACAGATAGTGGTGTAGATATTTCCATGTTTATACAGAACACGGTGTAGATATTTCCAGGTTTATACAGATAGCGGTGCAGATATTTCCATGTTTGTACAGATGGCGGTGTTGATATTTCCAACTATACACAGATGACCGTGTAGATATTTCCATGCTTATACAGATGGCGGCGCAGATATTTCCATGGATATGTAGATGGCGCTGTAGGTATTTCCATGTTTATACAGATAGCGGTGCAGTTATTTCCATGTTTATATAGATAGCTGTGTAGATATTTCCATGTATATACACATGGCTGTGTAGATATTTCCATGTTTATAGAGATGGCGGTGTAGATATTTCCATGTTTATACCAATAACTTTGTAAGTATTTCCATGTTAATACAGATGGCGGTGTAGATATTTCGATGCTTATAGAGATTGCAGTGGAGATATTTCCATGTTTATACAGATAGCGATGTAGATATTTCCACGTTTATACTGATCGCGGTGTAGATATTTCCATGTTTATAGAGATGGCGGTGTAGATATTTCCATGTTCATAGAGATAGCGGTGTTGATTTTTCCATGTTTATAGAGATAGCGGTGTGGATATTTCCATGTTTATACAGATAGGGGTGTAGATATTTCCATGTTAATAGAGATGGCGGTGTAGCTATTTCCATGTTTATACAGATCACGGTGTAGATATTTCCATGTTTATACAGATCGCGGTGTAGATATTTCCATGTTTATACAGATCATGGTGTAGATATTTCCATGTTTATACAGATCGCGGTGTTGATATTACCATGTTTATAGGGATAGCGGTGCAAATATTTCCACATTTATACAGATAGCGGTGTAGTTATTAGCATGTTTATACAGATAGCGGTGTAGATATTTCCATGTACAAACAGATGTCTGTGTATATATTTCCATGTTTAAACAGATGGTGGTGTAGATATTTCCTTGTTTATACAAATAGCGGTGTAGTTATTTCCATGTTTATGCAGATCACGGTGTAGATATTTCCTTGTTTATACAAATAGCGGTGTAGTTATTTCCATGCTTATACAGATAGCGGTGAAGATATTTCCTTGTTTATACAAATAGCGGTGTAGATATTTCCATGTTTATACAGATCATGGTTTAAATATTTCCTTGTTTATACAAATAGCGGTGTAGTAATTTCCATTTTTATACAGATAGCGGTGCAAATATTTCCATGTATATACAGATGGCTGTGTAGATGTTTCCATGTTTATACAGATGGCTGTGTAGATGTTCCCATGTTTATACAGATGACTTTGTAGGTATTTCCATGTTTATATATATGCCGGTGTAGATATTTCCATGTTTATAGAGATAGCTGTGTAGATATTTCCATGTTTATACAGATAGCGGTGTAGATATTTCCATGTTTATACAGATCGCGGTGTAGATATTTCCATGTTTATACAGATGGCGGTGTAGATATTTCCATGTTTGTAGAGATAGCAGTGTATATATTTCCATGTTTGTACAGATGGTGGTGTTGATGTTTCCATGTATACACAGATTGCCGTGTAGGTATTTCCATGTGTATACAGATGGCATTGTAGAGATTTCCAAGTTTATACAGATGGTGGTGTAGATATTTCCATGTTTACACAGATGACTGTGTAGGTATTTCCATGTTTACACAGATGGCGGTGTAGATATTTCCATGTTTATAGAGATAACGGTGTAGATATTTCCATATTTATACAGATAACGGTGTAGAAATTTCCATGTTTATACAGATAGGGCTGTAAATATTTCCATGTTTATACAGATCACGGTGTAGATATTTCCTTGTTTATACAAAAAGCGGTGTAGTTATTTCCATGTTTATACAGACAGCGGTGTAGATATTTCCATGAATATACAGATGGCTGTGTAGATATTTCCATGTTTATACAGATGGCTTTTAGATATTTCCATGTTTATACAGATGACTTTGTAGGTATTTCCATGTTTATACAGATGGCGGGGTATATATTTCCATGTTTATAGAGATAGCTGTGTAGATATTTCCATGTTTATACAGATAGTGGTGTCGATATTTCCATGTTTTTACAGATATTGTTGTAGATATTTCCATGTTTACACAGATTGCGGTGTAGATATTTACTTCTTTCTACAGATAGCATTGTAGATATTTCCATGTTTATACAGATGGCGGTGTAGATATTTCCATGTTTATGTAGATGGTGGTGTAGATATTACCATGTTTATACAGATAGCGGTGTAGATATTTCCATGTTTACAGAGATAGCGGTGTAGGTATTTCCATGTTTATAGACATAGCAGTGTAGATATTTCCATGTTTATATAGATGGCGTTGTAGATATTTCCATGTATATACCGATAGCGGTGTTGGTATATCCACGTTTATACAGATAGCGATGTAGATATTTCCATGTTTATACAGATAGCGGTTTAGATATTTCCATGTTTATACAGACCGCGGTGTAGATATTTCCATGTTTATACAGAGAGCGGTGCAGATATTTCCATATTTCTACAGATGGCTTTGTTTTTATTTCCATCTATACACAGATGACCGTGTAGATATTTCCATGTTTATACAGATGGCGGCGCAGTTATTTCCATGGATATGAAGGTGGCGTTGTAGATATTTCCATGTTTACACAGATAGCGGTGTAGTTATTTCCATGTTTATATAGATAGCTGTGTAGATATTTCCATGTATATGCACATGGCTGTGTAGATATTTCCATGTTTATACAGATGGCGGTGTAGATACTTCCATGTTTATACCGATAACTTTGTAAGTATTTCCATGTTAATACAGATGGCGGTGTAGATATTTCGATGCTTATAGAGATTGCAGTGGAGATATTTCCATGTTTATACAGATAGCGATGTAGATATTTCCACGTTTATACTGATCGCGGTGTAGATATTTCCATGTTTGTAGAGATGGCGGTGTAGATATTTCCATGTTCATAGAGATTGCGGTGTTGATTTTTCCATGTTTATAGAGATAGCGTTGTGGATATTTCCATGTTTATACAGATAGGGGTGTAGATATTTCCATGTTTATAGAGATGGCAGTTTAGCTATTTCCATGTTTATACAGATCACGTTGTAGATATTTCCATGTTTATACAGATCGCGGTGTAGATATTTCCATGTTTATACAGATCATGGTGTAGATATTTCCATGTTAATACAGATCGCGGTGTTGATATTACCATGTTTATAGGGATAGCGGTGCAAATATTTCCACATTTATACAGATAGCGGTGTAGTTATTAGCATGTTTATACAGATAGCGGTGTAGATATTTCCATGTACAAAGAGATGTCTGTGTATATATTTCCATGTTTAAACAGATGGTTGTGTAGACATTTCCTTGTTTATACAAATAGCGGTGTAGTTATTTCCATGTTTATACAGATCACGGTGTAGATATTTCCTTGTTTATACAAATAGCGGTGTAGTTATTTCCATGCTTATACAGATAGCGGTGAAGATATTTCCTTGTTTATACAAATAGCGGTGTAGATATTTCCATGTTTATGCAGATCATGGTGTAAATATTTCCTTGTTTATACAAATAGCGGTGTAGTTATTTCCATTTTTATACAGATAGCGGTGCAAATATTTCCATGTATATACAGATGTCTGTGTAGATATTTCCATGTTTATACAGATGGCTGTGTAGATGTTCCCATGTTTATACAGATGACTTTGTAGGTATTTCCATGTTTATATATATGGCGGTGTAGATACTTCCATGTTTATAGAGATAGCTGTGTAGATATTTCCATGTTTATACAGATAGCGGTGTAGATATTTCCATGTTTATACAGATCGCGGTGTAGATATTTCCATGTTTATACAGATGGCGGTGTAGATATTTCCATGTTCGTAGAGATAGCAGTGTATATATTTCCATGTTTGTACGGATGGCGGTGTTGCTGTTTCCATCTATGCACAGATTGCCGTGTAGGTATTTCCATGTGTATACAGATGGAATTGTAGATATTTCCATGTTTATACAGATGGTGGTGTGTATATTTCCATGTTTACACAGATGACTGTATAGGTATTTCCAAGTTTATACAGATGGCGGTGTAGATATTTCCAAGTTTATAGAGATAGCGGTGTAGATATTTCCATATTTATACAGATAACGGTGTAGAAGTTTCCATGTTTATACAGATAGCGGTGTAAATATTTCCGTGTTTATTCAGATCACGGCGTAGATATTTCCATGTTTATAGAGATAGCGGTGTAGATATTTCCATGTTTGTAGAGATAGCAGTGTATATATTTCCATGTTTGTATAGATGGCGGTGTTGCTGTTTCCATCTATACACAGATTGCCGTGTAGGTATTTCCATGTGTATACAGATGGCATTGTAGATATTTCCATGTTCATACAGATGGTGGTGTGTATATTTCCATGTTTACACAGATGACTGTATAGGTATTTCCAAGTTTATACAGATGGCGGGGTAGATATTTCCAAGTTTATAGAGATAGCGGTGTAGATATTTCCATATTTATACAGATAACGGTGTAGAAGTTTCCATGTTTATACAGATAGCGGTGTAAATATTTCCGTGTTTATTCAGATCACGGCGTAGATATTTCCATGTTTATATAGATAGCGGTGTAGATATTTCCATGTTTATACAGATAGCGGTGTAGATATTTCCATGTTTATACAGAACACGGTGTAGATATTTCCAGGTTTATACAGATAGCGGTGCAGATATTTCCATGTTTGTACAGATGGCGGTGTTGATATTTCTATCTATACACAGATGACCGTGTAGATATTTCCATGCTTATACAGATGGCGGCGCAGGTATTTCCAAGGATATGTAGATGGCGCTGTAGGTGTTTCCATGTTTATACAGATAGCGGTGCAATTATTTCCATGTTTATATAGATAGCTGTGTAGATATTTCCATGTATATACACATGGCTGTGTAGATATTTCCATGTTTATACAGATGACGGTGTAGATATTTCCATGTTTATACCGATAACTTTGTAAGTATTTCCATGTTAATACAGATGGCGGTGTAGATATTTCGATGCTTATAGAGATTGCAGTGGAGATATTTCCATGTTTATACAGATAGCGATGTAGATATTTCCACGTTTATACTGATCGCGGTGTAGATATTTCCATGTTTATAGAGATGGCGGTGTAGATATTTCCATGTTCATAGAGATAGCGGTGTTGATTTTTCCATGTTTTTAGAGATAGCGGTGTGGATATTTCCATGTTTATAGAGATGGTGGTGTAGATATTAAAATGTTTATACAGATCACGGTGTAGATGTTTCCATGTTTATACAGATCATGGTGTAGACATTTCCATGTTTATGCAGATCGCGGTGTTGATATTACCAAGTTTATAGGGATAGCGGTGCAAATATTTCCACATTTATACAGATAGCGGTGTACTTATTAGCATGTTTATACAGATAGCGGTGTAGATATTTCCATGTATAAACAGATGTCTGTGTATATTTTTCCATGTTTAAACAGATGGCGGTGTAGATATTTGCTTGTTTATACAAATAGTGGTGTAGTTATTTCCATGTTTATACAGATAGCGGTGTAGATATTTCCATGTATATATAGATGGCTGTGTAGATATTTCCATGTTTATACAGACGGCTGTGTATGTATTTCCAAGTTTGTACAGATGGCGGTGTAGATATTTCCATGTACATAGAGATAGCTGTGTAGATATTTCCATGTTTATACAGATAGCGGTGTAGATATTTCCCTGTTTATACAGATCGCTTTGTAGATATTTCCATGTTTATACAGATCGCCGTGTAAATATATCCATGTTTATACGATCGCAGTGTAGATATTTCCATGTTAATACAGATAGCGGTGTAGATATTTCCATGTTTATACAGATAGCGCTATAGATATTTCCATGTTTATACAGATGGCGATGTAGATATTTCCATCTTTATAGAGATGATGGTGTAGATATTTCCATGTTTATAGTGATAGCGGTGTAGGTATATCCATGTTCATAGAGATAGCAGTGAGGATATTTCCATGTTTATACAGATAGCAGTGTAGATATTTCCATTTTTATAGAGATAGCGGTTTAGATATTTCATATTTATACAGATAGCGGTGTAGATATTTCCATGTTTATACAGATTGCGGTGTAGATATTTTCATGTTTATACACATGACTGTGTATGTATTTCCATGTTTGTACAGATGGCTTTGTAGATATTTCCATGTTTATACAGATAGCTGTGTAAACATTTCCATGTTTATACAGATCATGGTGTAGATATTTCCATGTTTTTACAGATAGCGGTTTAGATATTTCCATGTTTATACAGAACGCGGTGTAGATATTTCCAGGTTTATACAGATTGCGGTGCAGATATTTCCATGTTTGTACAGATGGCGGTGTTAATATTTCCATCTAAACACAGATGACTGTGTAGATATTTCCATGTTTATACAGATGGCGGCGCAGATATTTCCATGGATATGTAGATGGCGGTGTAGATATTTCCATGTTTATACAGATAGCGGTGTAGTTATTTCCATGTTTGTATAGATAGCGGTGTACATATTTCCATGTATATACAAATGGCTGTGTGGATATTTCCATGTTTATACAGATGGCGGTGTAGATATTTCCATGTTTATACAGATAACTTTGTAATTGTTTCCATGTTTATACAGATGGCGGTGTAGATATTTCGATGTTTATAGAGATAGCAGTGGAGATATTTCCATGTTTATAGAGATGGCGGTGTAGATATTTCCGTGTTTATACAGATCACGGTGTAGATATTTCCTTGTTTATACAAATAGCAGTGTAGTTATTTCCATGTTTATACAGATAGCGGTGTAGATATTTTCATGTTTATACAGATAGAGCTGTAGATATTTCCATGTTTATACAGATAGCGGTGTAGATATTTCCATGTTTATAGAGATCGTGGTGAAGATATTTCCATGTTTATACAGATCGCGGTGTAGATATTTCCATGTTTATACAGATAGCGGTGTAGATATTTCCATGTTTATACAGATCGCGGTGTAGATATTTCCATGTTTATAGAGATATCTGTGTACGTATTTCCATGTTTATAGACATAGCGGTGTAGATATTTCCATGTTTATATAGATGGCGTTGTAGATATTTCCATGTTTATACTGATTGCGGTGTTGGTATTTCCACATTTATACAGATAGCGATGTAGATATTTCCATGTTTATACAGCTCGCGGTGCAGATATTTATATCTTTATACAGATGGCATTGTAGATATTTCCTTATTCACACAGATGGTGGTGTAGATGTTTCCATGTTTATACAGATGGCGGAATATTTAGTTTCATGTTCATGGAGATGGCAGTGTAGATATTTTCATGTTTATGGAGCTGGCGGTGTAGATATTTCCATGTTTATAGAGATAGCAGTGTAGATATTTACATGTTTATACAGATGGCTGTGTAGATATTTTCATGTGTATACAGATGGCATTGTAGATATTTCCATGTTTATACACATGACTGTATAGGTATTTCCATGTTTTTACAGATGGCAGTGCAGATATTTCCATGTTTATAGAGATAGCGGTGTAGATATTTCCATGTTTTTACAGATGGCATTGCAGATATTTCCATGTTTATAAAGATAGCTGTGTGGATATTTCCATGTTTGTACAGATGGCGGTGTTGATATTTCCATCTATACACAGATGGCCGTGTAGATATTTCCATGTTTATACAGATGGCGGCGTAGATATTTCCATGGACACGCAGATGGCGGTGTAGATATTTCCATGTTTATACAGATAGCGGTGTAGATATTTCCATGTTTACACAGATGGTGGTGTAGATATTTCCGTGTTTATACACATGGCGGAGTAGATACTTCCATCTTTATCGAGATGGCAGTGTAGATATTTTCATGATTATAGAGATGGCGGTGTAGATATTTCCATATTTATCGAGATAGCGGTGTACATATTTCCATCTTTCTACAGATGGCAGTGTAGATATGTCCATGTTTATACAGATGGCCGTGTAGATATTTCCATATTTATACAGATGTCTGTGTAGATATTTCCTTGTGTATACAGACGGTATTGTAGGTATTTCCATGTTTATACAGATGGTGGAGTAGATATTTCCATGTTTATTCAGATGTCTGTGTAGATATTTCCATGTTTTTACAGATGGCAGTGTAGATTTTTCAATGTTTATAGAGATGGCACTGTAGATATTTCCGTGTTTATACAGATAACGGTGGAGATAGTTCCATGTTTATACAGAGAGCAGTGGAGATATTTCCATGTTTATACTCATAGCGGTGTAGATATATCCATGTTTATAGAGACAGCGGTGTAGGTATTTCCATGTTTATACAGATAGCGGTGCAGATATTTCCATGTTTATACAGACGCCTATGCAGATATTTCCATATTTATACAGAGGGATGTGTAGATATTTCTATGTTTATACAGATGGCAGTGTAGATATTTAAATGTTCCTACACATGACAGTGTAGGTATTTCCATGTTTATACAGACGTCTTTGTAGATATTTCCATGTTTATAGACATAGCGGTGCAGATATTTCCATGTGTATACAGATGGCATTGTAGATATTTCCATGTTTATACAGATGGTGGTGTAGATATTTCCATGTTTACACAGATGACTGTATAGTTATTTCCACGTTTATACAGATGGCGGTGTAGGTATTTCCATGTTTATAGAGATAGCGGTGTAGATATTTCCATGTTTATAGAGATAGCGGTGTAGGTATTTCCATGTTTATAGACATAGCGGTGCAGATATTTCCATGTTTATATAGATTCGTTGTAGATATTTCCATGTTTATACTGATTGCGGTGTTGGTATTTCCACGTTTATACAGATAGCGATGTAGATATTTCCATGTTTATACAGCTCGCGGTGCAGATATTTATATCTTTACACAGATGGCATTGTAGATATTTCCTTATTCACACAGATGGCGGTGTAGATGTTTCCATGTTTATACAGATGGCGGAGTAGTTAGTTCCATGTTCATGGAGATGGCAGTGTAGATATTTTCATGTTTATAGAGGTGGCGGTGTAGATATTTCCATGTTTATAGAGATAGCAGTGTAGATATTTACATGTATATACAGATGGCTGTGTAGATATTTCCATGTGTATACAGATGGCATTGTAGATATTTCCATGTTTATACACATGACTGTATAGGTATTTCCATGTTTTTACAGATGGCAGTGCAGATATTTCCATGTTTATAGAGATAGCGGTGTAGATATTTCCATGTTTTTAGAGATGGCATTGCAGATATTTCCATGTTTATAAAGATAGCGGTGTAGATATTTCCATGTTTGTACAGATGGCGGTGTTGATATTTCCATCTATACACAGATGGCCTTGTAGACATTTCCATGTTTATACAGATGGCGGCATAGGTATTTCCATGGACATGCAGATGGCGATGTAGATATTTCCATGTTTATACAGATAGCGGTGTAGATATTTCCATGTTTACACAGAAGGTGGTGTAGATATTTCCATGTTTATACACATGGCGGAGTAGATACTTCCATCTTTATGGAGATGGCAATGTAGATATTTTCATGTTGATAGAGATGGCGGTGTAGATATTTCCATATTTATCGAGATAGCGGTGTACATATTTCCATCTTTCTACAGATGACAGTGTACATATGTCCATGTTTATACAGATGGCCGTGTAGATATTTCCATATTTATACAGATGACTGTGTAGATATTTCCATGTGTATACAGATGGTATTGTAGGTATTTCCATGTTTATACAGATGGTGGAGTAGATATTTCCATGTTTATTCTGATGACTTTGAAGATATTTCCATGTTTTTACAGATGGCAACGTAGATATTTCAATGTTTATAGAGATGGCACTGTAGATGTTTCCATGTTTATACAGATAACGGTGGAGATAGTTCCATATTTATACAGAGAGCAGTGGAGATATTTCCATGTTTATACACATAGCGGTGTAGATATTTCCATGTTTATAGAGACAGCGGTGTAGGTATTTCCATGTTTATACAGATAGCGGTGCAGATATTTCCATGTTTATACAGACGCCTATGCAGATATTTCCATATTTATACAGAGGGATGTGTAGATATTTCTATGTTTATACAGATGGCAGTGTAGATAGTTAAATGTTCCTACACATGACAGTGTAGGTATTTCCATGTTTATACAGATGTCTTTGTAGATATTTCCATGTTTATAGAGATAGCGGTGCACATATTTCCATGTTTATACAGATAGCGTTGAACATACTTCCATGTTTATACAGATCGTGTTGAAGATATTTCCATTTTTATACAGATACCGGTGTAGATATTTCCATGTTTATACAGACCGCAGTGTAGATATTTCCGTGCTTATAGAGATAGCAGTGTAGATATTTCCATGTGTGTACAGATGGCGGTGTTGATGTTTCCATCTATACACAGATTGCAGTGTAGGTATTTCCATGTGTATACAGATGGCATTGTAGATATTTCCATGTTTATACAGATGGTGGTGTAGATATTTCCATGTTTACACAGATGACTGTATAGGTATTTCCATGTTTATACAGATGACGGTGTAGATATTTCCATGTTAATAGAGATAGCGGTGTAGATATTTACATATTTATACAAATAACGGTGTAGAAATTTCCATGTTTATACAGATAGCAGTGTAAATATTTCCATGTTTATACAGATCACGGTGTAGATATTTCCATGTTTATAGAGATAGCGGTGTGGATATTTCCATGTTTATACAGATAGTGGTGTAGATATTTCCATGTTTATACAGACTGCGGTTTAGATAATTCCATGTTTGTACAGATGGCGGTGTTGATATTTCCATCTATACACAGATGACCGTGTAGATATTTCCATGTTTATACAGATGGCGGCGCAGATATTTCTATGGATATGTAGATGGTGGTGTAGATATTACCATGTATATACAGATAGCGCTGTACTTATTTCCATGTTTATATAGAGAGCGGTGTAGATATTTCCATGTATGTAAACATGGCTGTGTAGATATTTCCATGTTTATCCAGATGGCGGTGTAGATATTTCCATGTTTATACAGATAACTTTGTAAGTATTTCCATGTTTATACAGATGGCGGTGTAGATATTTCGATGTTTATGGAGATAGCAGTGGAGATATTTCCATGTTTATACAGATGTCTGTGTATATATTTCCATGTTTAAACAGATGGCGGTGTAGATGTTTCCTTGTTTATAAAAATAGCGGTGTAGTTATTTCCATGTTTATACTGATAGCGGTGTAGATATTTCCATGTATATACAGATGTCTGTGTAGATATTTCCATGTTTATACAGATGGCTGTGTAGATATTTCCATGTTTATACAGATGACTTTGTAGGTGTTTCCATGTTTATACAGATGGCGGTGTAGGTATTTCCTTGTTTATAGAGATAGCTGTGTAGATATTTCCATGTTTATACAGATAGCGGTGTAGATATTTCCATGTTTATACAGATCGCGGTGTAGATAGTTCCATGTTTATACAAACAGCAATGGAGATATTTCCATGTTTATTCACATAGCGGTGTACATATTTCCATGCTTACAGAGACAGCGGTGTAGGTATTTCCATGTTTATACAGACAGCGGTGCAGATATTTCCATGTTCATACAGATGCCTATGCAGGTATTTCCATATTTATACAGAGGGCTGTGTAGATATTTCCATGTTTATACAGATGGCAGTGTATATATTTCCATGTTCCTACACATGACTGTGTAGTTATTTCCATGTTTATACAGATGGCTTTGTAGATATTTCCATGTTTATAGAGATAGCGGTGTAGATATTTCCATGTTTATACAGATAGCGGTGTAGATATTTCCATGTTTATACAGACCGCGGTGTAGATATTTCCATGTTTATACAGATAGCGGTGTAGATATTTCCATGTTTGTACAGATGGCGGTGTTGATATTTCCATCTATACACAGATGACCGTGTAGATATTTCCATGTTTATACAGATGGCGGCACAGATATTTCTATGGATATGTAGATGGCGGTGTAGATATTTCCATATTTATTCAGATAGCGGTGAAGATATTTCGATGTTTATATAGATAGAGGTGTAGATATTTCCATGTATATACACATGGCTGTGTAGATATTTCCATGTTTATACAGATGGCGGTGCAGATATTTCCATGTTTATACAGATAACTTTGTAAGTATTTCCATGTTTATACAGATGGCGGTGTAGATATTTCGATGTTTATAGAGATACCAGTGGAGATATTTCCATGTTTATACAGATAGCGGTGTAGATATTTCCATGTTTATACTGATCACGGTGTAGATATTTAAATGTTTATAGAGATGGCAGTGTAGATATTTCCATGTTCATAGATATAGAGGTGTTGATTTTTCCATGTTTATAGAGATAGATGTGTGGATATTTCCATGTTTATACATATAAGGTTCTACATATTTCCATGTTTAAAGAGACGGCGGTGTAGATATTTCCATGTTTATACAGATCACGGTGTAGCTGTTTCCATGTTTATACTGATGGCGGTGTAGATATTTCCATGTTTATACAGATCATGGTGTACATATTTCCATGTTTATACAGATTGCAGTGTTGATATTACCATGTTTTTAGGGATAGCGGTGCAAATATTTCTACGTTTATACAGATAGCGGTGTAGTTATTAGCATGTTTATACAGATAGCGGTGTAGATATTTCCATGTATAAACAGATGTCTGTGTATGTATTTCCATGTTTAAACATATGGCGGTGTAGATATTTCCTTGTTTATATAAATAGCGGTGTAGACATTTCCATGTTTATACAGATAGAGTTGAAGGTACATCCATGTATATACAGATGGCTGTGAAGATATTTCCATGTTTATACAGATGGCTGTGTAGATATTTCCATGTTTATACAGATGACTTTGTAGGTATTTCCATGTTTATACAGATGGCGGTGTAGATATTTCCATGTTTATAGAGATAGCTGTAAAGATATTTCCATGTTTACACATATAGCGGTCTAGATATTTCCATGTTTATACAGATCGCGGTGTAGATATTTCCATGTTCATACAGATCGCGGTGTAGATATTTCCATGTTCACACAGATAGCGGTGTAGATATTTCCATGTTTATACAGATGGCGGTGTAGATGTTTCCATGTTTATAGACATGGCGGTGTAGATATTTCCATGTTTATAGAGATAGCAGTGTAGATATATCCATGTTCATAGAGATAGCAGTGAGGATATTTCCATGTTTGTATAGATAGCAGTGTAGATATTTCCACTTTTATACAGATAGCGGTTTAGATATTTCATATTTATACAGATAGCGGTGTAGATATTTCCATGTTTATACAGATAACAGTGTAGATATTTTCATGTTTATACAGATGGCGGTGTAGATATTTCCATCTTTCTACAAATGGCAGTGTAGATATTTCCATGTTTATACAGATGGCTGTGTAGATATTTCCATGTTTATATAAATGGCAGTGTAGATATTTTCTTATTTATGTAGATGGCGTTGTAGATACCTCCATGTTTAAAGAGATGGCGGTATGTATATTTCCATGTTGATGGAGATAGCGGTGTAGATATTTCCATGTTTATAGACATAGCGGTGTAGATATTTCTATGTTTATAGAGATAGCGGTGTAGATATTTCCATGTTTCTACAGATGACTGTGTAGATATTTCCATGTTTGTACAGATGGCATTGTAGATATTTCCATGTTTATAGAGATAGCGGTGTACATATTTTCATGATTATACAGATCGCCGTGGAGATATGTCCATGTTTATACAGATAGCAATGGAGATATTTCCACGTTAATACACATAGCGGTGTAGATATTTCCATGTTTATACAGATGGCTGTGCCGATATTTCCATGTTTATACAGAGTTCTCTGTAAATATTTCCATGTTTATATAGATGACAGTGTAGATATTTCCAGGTTTATACAGATGACTGTGTAGATATTTCCATGTTAATACAGATGGGGGTGTAGATATTTCCCTGTTTATAGAGATAGCGGTGTAGATATTTCCATGTTTATAGAGATAGTGGTTTAAATATTTCCATCTTTATACAGATATTGGTGTGGATATTTCCATGTTTATACAGATGGCGGTGTAGATACAGCCATGTTTCTGAATATGGCAGTGTAGATATTTTCATGTTTACATAGACGGCGGTGTAGAGATTTCCATGTTTACAGAGATTTCGGTGCAGATATTTCCATCTTTATAGTGCAAGTGGTGTAGCTATTTCCATGTTTATAGAGATAGCGGTGTAGACATTTCCATATTTATACAGGTAGCGGTGTAGGTATTTCCATGTTTATACAGATGGTGGTTTAGATATCTCCATGTTTCTAAAGATGGCGGTGTAGATATTTCCTTGTTTATACAGATAGCGGTGTAGATATTTCCATGTATATACAGATAGCGGTGTAGATATTTCCATGTTTACAGAGATAGCGGTGGAGATATTTCCTTGTTTATACAGATACCGATGTAGATATCTCCATGTTTATAGAGATAGCGGTGTAGATATCTCCATGTTTATAGATATAGCGGTGTAGATATTTCCATGTTTATACAGATGGTGGAGTAGTTAGTTCCATGTTTATGGAGATGGCAGTGTAGATATTTTCATGTTTATAGAGATGGCGGTGTAGATATTTCCATGTTTATAGAGATAGCAGTGTAGATATTTACATGTTTATGCAGATGGCTGTGTAGATATTTCCATGTGTATACAGATAGCATTGTAGATATTTCCATGTATATACAGATGACTGTATAGGTATTTCCATGTTTTTACAGATGGCAATGCAGATATTTCCATGTTTATAGAGATAGCGGTGTAGATATTTCCATGTTTGTACAGTAGGCGGTGTTGATATTTCCATCTATACACAGATGGCCGTGTAGATATTTCCATGTTTATACAGATGGCGTCGTAGAAATTTCCATGGACATGCAGATGCTGGTGTAGATATTTTCATGTTTATACAGATAGCGGTGTGGATATTTCCATGTTTACACAGATGTTGGTGTAGATATTTCCGTGTTTATACAGATGGCGGAGTAGATACTTCCATCTTTATGGAGATGGCAGTGTAGATATTTTCATGTTTATAGAGATGGCGGTGTAGATATTTCCATATTTATAGTGATAATGGTGTAGATATTTCCAACTTTCTACAGATGGCAGTGAAGATATTTCCATGTTTATAAAGATGGCGGTGAAGATATTTCCATATTTATACAGATGTCTGTGTAGATATTTCCATGTGTATACAGATGGTATTGTAGGTATTTCCATGTTTATACAGACGGTGTTGTAGATATTTCCATGTTTATTTATATGACTGTGTAGATATTTCCATGTTTTTACAGATGGCAGTGTAGATATTTCAATGTTTATAGAGATGGCGCTGTAGATATTTCCATGTTTATACAGATAACGGTGGAGATATTTCCATGTTTATACAGAGAGCAGTGGAGATATTTCCATTTTTATACATATAGCAGTGTACATATTTCCATGTTAATAGAGATAGCGGTGTAGTTATTTCCATGTTTATACAGATAGCAGTGTAGATATTTCCATGTTTCTACAGATGACTGTGTAGATATTTCCATGTTGGTACAGATGGCAGTGTAGATATTTCCATGTTTATAGAGATAGCCGTGTAGATACTTTCATGTTTATACAGATTGCGGTGGAGATATGTCCATGTTTATAGAGATAGAAATGGAGATATTTCCACGTTAATACACATAGCGGTGTAGATATTTCCATGTTTATACAGATGGCTGTGCCGATACTTCCATGTTTATACAGAGTTCTCTCTAGATATTTCCATGTTTATATAGATGACAGTGTAGATATTTCCACGTTTATACAGATGAATGTGTAGATATTTCCATGTTAATACAGATGACGGTGTGGATATTTCCATGTTTATAGAGATAGCGGTGTAGATATTTCCATGTTTATAGAGATAGCGGTTTAAATATTTCCATCTTTATACAGATAGTGGTGCAGATATTTCCATGTTTATACAGATGGCGGTGTAGATAAAGCCATGTTTCTGAAGAAGGCAGTGTAGATATTTCCATGTTTATAGTGCAAGTGGTGTAGGTATTTCCAAGTTTATAGAGATAGATGTGTAGACATTTCCATATTTATACAGGTAGCGGTGTAGGTACTTCCATGTTTATACAGATGGCGGTGTAGATATTTCCATGTTTCCAAAGATGGCGTTGTAGATATTTCCTTGTTTATACAGATTGCGGTGTAGATATTTCCATGTATATACAGATAGCGGTGTAGATATTTCCATGTTTACACAGATAGCGGTGGAGATATTTCCCTGTTTATACAGATAACGATGTAGATATTTCCATGTTTATACAGATAGCTGTGTAGATATTTCCATTTTTATAGAGATAGCGGTGTAGATATTTCCATGTTTATACAGATTGCTGTGTAGATATTTCCATGTGTATACAGATGGCTGTGTAGATATTTCCATGTTTATACATATAGCGGTGTAGGTATTTCCATGTTTACAGATATAGCGGTAAAGATATTTCCATCTTTGCACAGATTGCGGTGTATACATTGCAAACTTTAAACAGATAGCACTGTAGATATTTCCAAGTTTACACAGACACCTGTGTCGATATTTCCATGTTTACAGAGATATCACTGTAGATATTTCCATGTTTATACAGATAGCGGTGTAGTAATTTACATGTTGATACAGATAGCGGTGTAGATATTTTCAGGGTTATACAGATAGTGGTGTAGATATTTCCACGTTTTACAGATAGCTGTGTAGATATTTCCCTGTTTACACAGACAGCCTTGTAAATATTTCCATGTTTACACAGATAGCGTTGTAGATATTTCCATGCTTACACAGATTGCACTGTAGATATTTCCAAGTTTACACAGATAGCTGTGTAGATATTTCCATGTTTACACAGATAGCGTTGTAGATATTTCATTGTTTATAGAGATAGCGGTGTAGGTATTTCCATGTTTTTAAAGATAACAGTGTAGGTATTTCCGTGTTTATAAAGATAGCGGTGGAGATATTTCCATGTTTATACAGATAGCAGTGTAAAAATTTCCATGTTTATACAGATAGCGGAGTAGTTATTTCCATGTTTATACAGATAGCAGTGTAGATATTTCCATGTTTATAGAGACGGCGGTGTAGATATTTCCATCTTTGCACAGATCGCTGTGTAGATATTTCCATGTTTATACAGATTGCGGTGTAGTTATTTCCATGTTGATACCGAAAGCGGTGTAGATATTTCCATGTTTATACAGGTAGCGGTGTAGAAATTCCCATGTTTATACAGATGGCTTTGTAGGTATTTCCATCTTTCTACAGATGTCAGTGAAGATATTTCCAAGTTTATACAGATGTCTGTGTAGATATTTCCATGTTTATGCAGATGGTGGTGTAGATATTTCCATGTTTATAGAGATGGCGGTGTAGTTATTTCTATGTTTTTTAGAGATAGCGGTGTAAGTATTTCCATGTTTATAGAGATGGTGGTGTAAGTATTTTCATGTTTATAGAGATAGCGGTGTAGATATTTCCATGTATATACAGATAGCGGTGTTGCTACTTCCATGTTTATAGAGATAGCGGTGTAGATATTTCCATGTTTATACAGATCACGGTGTGGATATTTCCATCTTTATACAAATGGGAGTGGAGATATTTCCATGTTTATACAGATAGCGGTGTAGATATTTCCATGTCTATAGAGATAGCGGTGTAGCTATTTCCATATTTATACAGATTGCGGTGTAGATATTTCCATCTTTATACAGATGGCGGTGTAGATATTTCTATGTTTATACAGATAGAAGTGAAGGTATTTCCATGTTTATACAGATAGTGGTGTAGATATTTCCAAGTTTATACAGATGGCGGTGTAGATACATCCATGTTTCTGAAGATGGCGGTGTAGATATTTTCATTTTTATAGAGATGGCGTTGTACTTATTTCCATGAATAAAGAGATTGAAGTGTAGATATTTCCATGTTTATAGAGAAAGCGGTGCAGTTATTTCCATGTTTATAGAGACGTCGGTGTAGATATTTCCATATTTATACAGATAGCGGTGTAGTTATTTCCATGTTTATACAGATTGCGATGTAGATATTTCCATGTTTCTACAGATGGCGGTGTAGATATTTCCTTGTTTATACAGACAGCGGTGTAAATATTTCCATGTTTATACTGGTAGCGGTGTAGAGATTTCCATGTTTAAAGAGATAGCGGTGTAGTTATTTCCATCTTTGCATAGATAGACGTGTAGATATTTCCATGTTTACGCAGATAGCTGTGTAGATATTTCCAAGTTTACACAGATAGCTTTGTAGATATTTCCAAGTTTACACACATAGCGTTTAGATATTTCCATGTTTATAGAGATTGCGGTGTGGAAATTTCCATGTTTATACAGAAAGCGGTGTAGATATTTTCATGTTTATACAGATAGCGGTGGAGTTATTTCCATGTTTATAGACACTGTGGTAAAGATATTTCCATGTTTATACAGATAGCGGTGTAGATATTTCCATGTTTACAGAGATAGCAGTGTAGATATTTCCATCTTTGCGCAGATTGCTGTGTAGATATTTCCATTTTTACACGGATAGCTGTGTAGATATTTCCAAGTTTACACAGATAGCTGTGTAGATATTTCCATGTTTACACAGATAGAGTTGTAGATATTTCCATGTTTATACAGATAGCGTTGTAGATATTTCCATGTTTATACAGATAGCGTTGTAGATATTTCCATGTTTATACAGATAGCGGTGTAGATATTTCCATGTTTATACAGATAGCGGTGTAGATATTTCCATATTTATAGAGATAGCGGTGTAGATATTTCCATGTATATACAGATGGCTGTGTAGATAATTCCATGTGTGTACAGATGGCGGTGTAGATATTTCCATGTTTATACAGATGGCGCTGTAGATATTTCCATGTTTTTACAGATGGCGCTGTAGATATTTCCATGTTTATACAGATGGCGGTGTAGATATTTCCATGTTTATACAGATATCGATGTAGATATTTCCATGTTTATACAGATTGCGGTGTAGTTTTTTCCATGTTGATACAGATAGCGGTGTAGATATTTCCATGTTTATACAGGTAGCGGTGTAGAAATTCCCATGTTTATACAGATCACTTTGTAGACATTTCCAGTTTTCTACAGATTTCAGTGTAGATATTTCCAAGCTTATACAGATGTCTGTGTGGATATTTCCATTTTTATTCAGATGGCGGTGTAGATATTTCCATGTTTATAGAGATGGTTGTGTAGTTATTTCTATGTTTATAGAGATAGCGGTGTAAATATCTCCATGTTTATAGAGATGGTGGTGTAAGTGTTTTCATGTTTATAGAGATAGTGGTGTAGCTATTTCCATGTTTATACAGATAACGGTGTTGTTATTTCCATGTTTATACAGATAGCGGTGTAGATATTTCCATGTTTATACAGCTCGTGGTGTAGATACTTCCATCTTTATACAGATGGCAGTGTAGATATTTCCATGTTTATACAGATAGCGGTGTAGATATTTACTTGTCTATAGCGATAGCGGTGTAGGTATTTCCATATTTATAGAGATTGCGTTGTAGTTATTTCCATCTTTATACATATGGCAATGTAGGTATTTCCATGTTTATACAGATGGCAGTGAAGGTATTTCCATGTGTATACAGATAGTGGTGTAGATATTTCCATGTTTATACAGACGGCAGTTTAGCTACTTCCATGTTTCTGAAGATGGCGGTGTAGATATTTTCATGTTCATAGAGATGGCGGTGTAGATATTTCCATGTTTATACAGATGTCTGTGTAGATATTTCCATGTTTATGCAGATAGCGGTGTAGATATTTCCATGTTTATAGAGATGGCGGTCTAGTTATTTCTAAGTTTACAGACATAGCGGTGTAAATATTTCCATGTTTATAGAGATTGTGGTGTAAGTATTTTCATGTTTATAGAGATAGCGGTGTAGATATTTCCACGTTTATACAGATAGCAGTATTGTTATTTCCATGTTTATACAGATGGCGGTGTAGATATTTCCATGTTTATACAGCTCGCGGTGTAGATATTTCCATCTTTATACAGATGGCAGTGTAGATATTTCCATGTTTATACAGATAGCGGTGTAGATATTTCCATGTCTATAGAGACAGTCGTGTAGATATTTCCATATTTTTACAGATTGCGGTGTAGATATTTCCATCTTTATACAGATGGCGTTGTAGATATTTCCATGTTTATACAGATGGCAGTGAAGATATTTCCATGTGTTTTCAGACAGTGATGTAGATATTTCCATGTTTATACAGATGGCGGTGTAGATACATCCATGTTTCTGAAGATGGCGGTGTAGATATTTTCATGTTTATAGAGATGGAGGTGAAGATATTTCCATTTATATAGAGATAGCAGTGTAGATATTTTCATGTTTATACAGAAAGCGGTGAAGGTATTTCCATGTTTATACAGAGGGCAGTGTAGATATTTCCAGGTTTATACAGATATCGGTGAAGATATTTCCATGTTTACAGAGATAGCAGTGTAGGTATTTCCATTTTTGCACAGATTGCAGTGTAGGTATTGCCAAATTTACACTGATAGCGGTGTAGATATTTACAAGTTTACACAGATAGCTGTGTAGATATTTCCATGTTTACAGAGATAGCATTGTAGATATTTCCATGTTTATACAGATTGCGGTGTAGTTATTTCCATGTTGATACAGATGGCGGTGTAGATATTTCCATGTTTATACAGGTAGCCATGTAGAAAATCCCATGTTCATACAGATCGCTTTGTAGACATTTCCATGTGTCTACAGATGTCAGTGTAGATATTTCCAAGTTTATGCGGATGGTGGTGTAGTTATTTCCATGTTTATAGAGATGGCTGTGTAGTTATTTCTATGTTTATAGAGATAGCGGTGTAAATATCTCCATGTTTATAGAGATGGTGGTGTAAGTATTTTCATGTTTATAGAGATAGCGGTGTAGATATTTCCATGTTTATACAGCTCACGGTGTAGATATTTCCATCTTTATACAGATGGCAGTGTATATATTTCCATGTTTATACAGATAGCGGTGTAGATATTTCCATGACTATAGAGATAGCGGTGTAGGTATTTCCGTATTTATACAGATTGCGGTGTAGATATTTCCAACTTTATACAGATGGCGGTGTAGATATTTTCATGTTTATACAGATGGCAGTGAAGATATTTCCATGTTTATACAGATACTGGTGTAGATATTTCCATGTTTATACAGATGGCGGTGTAGATACATCCATGTTTCTGAAGATGGCGGTATAGATATTTTCATGTTTATAGAGATGGCGGTGTAGATATTTCCATGTTTATACAGTTGTCTGCGTGAATATTTCCATGTTTATGCAGATAGCGGTATAGGTATTTCCATGTTCTTAGATATGACGGTGTAGATATTTCCATATTTATACAGATAGCGGTGTAGGTATTTCGATGTTTATACAGATTGCGGTGTAGATATTTCCATGTTTCTACAGATGGCGGTGTAGATATTTCCTTGTTTATACCGACAGCGGTGTAGATATTTCCATGTTTATACACGTAGCGGTGTGGATATTTCCAAGTTTACAGAGATAGCGGTTTTGTTATTTCCATCTTTGCAAAGATTGCCTTGTAGATATTTCCATGTTGACGCAGATAGCTGTGTAGATATTTCCAAGTTTACACAGATAGCTGTGTAGATATTTCCAAGTTTACACACATACCGTGGTAGATATTTCCATGTTTATAGAGATTGCGGTGTAAAAATGTCCATGGTTATGCAGATAGCGGTGTAGATATTTTCATGTTTATACAGATAGCGGTGGAGATATTTCCATGTTTATAGAGACTGCGGTATAGATATTTCCATGTTTATACAGATAGCTTTGTAGATATTTCCATGTTTACAGAGATAGCAGTGTAGGTATTTCCATCTTTGCACAGATTGCTGTGTAGATATTTCCATTTTTACACAGATAGCTGTGTAGATATTTCCAAGTTTACACGGATAGCTTTGTAGATATTTCCATGTTTACACAGATAGAATTGTATATATTTCCATGTTTATACAGATAGCGGTGTAGATATTTCCATGTTTATATGGATAGCGGTGTAGATATTTCCATGTTTATGCAGATAGCGGCAGAGATATTTCCCTGTTTATACAGATAGCCATGTAGATATTTCCATGTTTATACAGATAGCGGTGTAGATATTTCCATGTTTATAGGGATAGCGGTGTAGATATTTCCATGTTTATACAGATGGCTGTGTAGATAATTCCATGTTTGTACAGATGGCTGTGTAGATATTTCCATGTTTATACAGATGGCGCTGTAGATATTTCCATGTTTATACAGATGGCGCTGTAGATATTTCCATGTTTATACAGATAGCGGTGTAGATATTTCCTTGTTTACAGAGATAGCGGTGTAGATATTTCCATGTTTATAGAGATAACGGTATTGGTATTTCCATGTTTATACAGATAGCGGTGAAGATATTTCCATGTTTATACAGATAACGGTGTTGGTATTACCATGTTTATACAGATAGCGGTGTAGATATTTCCATGTTTATACAGCTCGCGGTGTAGATATTTCCATCTTTATACAGATGGCAGTGTAGGTATTTCCATGTTTATACAGATAGCAGTGTAGATATTTACATGTCTATAGAGGCAGCGGTGTAGGTATTTCCATATTTATACAGATTGCCGTGTAGATATTTCCATGTTTATACACATGGCATTGAGGATATTTCCATGTTTATACAGATAGTGGTGTAGATATTTCCATGTTTTTACAGATGGCGGTGTAGATACATCCATGTTTCTGAAGATGTCGGTGTAGATATTTTCATGTTTAAAGAGATGGCGGTGTAGATATTTCCATGTATATAGAGATTGCAGTGTAGATTTTTCCATCTTTATAGAGAAAGCGGTGTAGGTATTTCCATGTTTATAGAGATAGCGGAGTGGATATTTCCATATTTATACAGATAGCGGTGTAGGTATCTCCATGTTTATACAGATGGCGGTGTAGATATTTCCTTGTTTATACAGATAGCGGTATAGATATTTCCAAGTTTATACAGATGTCTGTGTAGATATTTCCATGTTTATACAGAGAGCGGTGTAGATATTTCCACGTTTTACAGATAGTGGTGTAGATATTTCCATCTTTATACAGATAGCGGTGCAGATATTTCCATGTTTACACAAATAGCCGTGTAGATATTTCTGTGTTTACACAGATAGAGTTTCAGATATTTCCATGTTTATAAAGATAGCGGTGCAGATATTTCCATCTTTATACAGATAGCGGTGTGGGTATATCCATGTTTATACAGATAGCGGTGTGGGTATTTTCATGTTTATACAGATAGCGGTATAGATATTTCCATGTTTATAGAGATGACTGTCTAGATATTGCCATGTTTATACAGCTTTCCATGTAGATATTTCCATGTTTATACAGATAGCGGTGTAGATATTTCCATGTTTATACAGATAGCTGTGTAGATATTTCCATGTTTATACAGACAGCAATGTAGATATTTCTATGTTTATAGAGATAGCGGTGTAGATATTTTCATGTTCATACAAACAACAGTGTAGATATTTTCATGTTTATGGAGATAGCGGTGTAGATATTTTCATTTTTATAGACATAGCGGTGTAAATATTTCCAAGTTTCTACAGATAGCGGTGAAAATATTTCCATGATTATACAGATAGCGGTGTAAATATTTTCATGTTTATAGACATAGCGGTGTAGGTATTTCCATGTTTTTAGAGATCGCGGTGTAAATATTTCCATGTTTATACAGATAGCCGTGTAAATGTTTACACGTTTATAGGGATAGCGGTGTAGATATTCCCACGTTTATACAGATAGCGGTGTAGATATTTACATGTCTATAGAAGTAGCGGTGTAGGTATTTCCATATTTATACAGATTGCGGTGTAGATATTTCCATCTTTATACAGATGGCGGTGTAGATATTTCCATGTTTATACACATGGCAGTGAAGATATTTCCATGTTTATACAGATAGTGGTGTAGATGTTTCCATGTTTTTACAGATGGCGGTGTAGATACATCCATGTTTCTGAAGATGGCGGTGTAGATATTTTCATGTTTATAGAGATGGCGGTGTAGATATTTCCATGTTTATAGAGATTGCAGTGTAGATATTTCCATGTTTATAGAGAAAGCGGTGTAGGTATTTCCATGTTTATTGTGATAGCGGTGTGGATATTTCCATATTTATACAGATAGCGGTGTAGGTATTTCCATGTTTATACAGATGGCGGTGTAGATATTTCCTTGTTTATACAGATAGAGGTATAGATATTTCCATGTTTATACAGATATCGGTGTAGATATTTCCATGTTTATACAGAGAGCGGTGTAGATATTTCCACGTTTTACAGATAGTGGTGTAGATATTTCCATCTTTATACAGATAGCGGTGCAGATATTTCCATGTTTACACAAATAGCCGTGTAGATATTTCTATGTTTACACAGATAGAGTTGCAGATATTTCCATGTTTATAAAGATAGCGGTGCAGATATTTCCATCTTTATACAGAGAGCGGTGTGGGTATATCCATGTTTATACAGATATCGGTGTGGGTATTTCCATGTTTATAAAGATAGCGGTATAGATATTTACATGTTTATAGAGATGACAGTCTAGATATTTCCATGTTTATACAGCTTTCCGTGTAGATATTTCCATGTTTATACAGATAGCGGTGTAGATATTTTCATGTTCATACAAACAACAGTGTAGATATTTTCATGTTTATGGAGATAGCGGTGTAGATATTTCCATTTTTATAGACATAGCGGTGTAAATATTTCCAAGTTTCTACAGATACCGGTGTAAATATTTCCATGATTATACAGATTGCGGTGTAAATATTTTCATGTTTATAGACATAGCAGTGTAGATATTTCCATGTTTTTAGAGATAGCGGTGTAAATATTTCCATGTTTATGCAGATAGCCGTGTAAATGTTTACACGTTTATAGGGATAGCGGTGTAGATATTCCCACGTTTATACAGATAGCGGTGTAGATATTTCCCCGTTTATTGAGATAGCGCTGTAGATATTTCCACGTTTATACAGATAGCGGTGAAGTTATTTCCACTTTTATACAGATTGCGGTGTAGAAATTTCCAAGTTTATACACATAGCGGTGCAGATATTTCCACGTTTATACACATACTGGTGTAGATATTTCCATGTTTATACAGATAGCGTTGTAGATATTTCCACGTTTGTAGACATAGCGATGTAAATATTTCCACGTCTATACAGATAGCGTTGTAGGTATTTCCACGTTAATGCAGATAACGGAGTAGATATTTTCAGGTTTATAGAGACAGTGGTGTAGATATTTCCATGTTTCTACAGATAGCGGTGTAGATATTTCCATGTTTATAGAGACAGCGGTGTAGATATTTCCATGTTTATACAGATAGCGGTGTAGATATTTCCATGTTTATACAGTCAGTGGTGTAGATATTTCCATGTTTACACAGATAGCCGTGTGTATATTTCCATGTTTATACAGACAGCGGTGTAGATATTTCCATGTTTTACAGATAGTGCTGTAGATATTTCCATGTTTATAGAGATAGCGGTGTAGATATTTCCATGTTTATAGAGATAGCTTTGTAAATATTTCCATGTTTATACAGATAGCGGTGTAAGTATTTCCATGTTTATAGAGATAGCGGTGTAGATATTTCCATGTTTATACAGATAGCGGTGTAGATATTTCCACATTTATACTTATAGCGGTGTAGATATTTCCAGGTTTATAGAGTTAGCGGTGTAGATGTTCCCACGTTTGTAGAGATAGCGGTGTAGATATTTCCATGTTTTTAGAGATAGCGGTGTATATATTTCCACGTTTATAGAGATAGCGGTGTAGATATTTCCATGTTTCTAGAGACAGCGGTGTAGATATTTCCATGTTCATAGATATGGCGGTGTAGATATTTCCATGTTTATAGAGACAGTGATTTAGATATTTGCGTGTTTATAGAGATAGCATTGTAGATATTTCCATGTTTATAGAGACAGTGGTGTAGATATTTCCATGTTTATACAGATTGAGGTGTAGGTATTTCCATGTTTATAGAGACAGCAGTGTAGATATTTCCATGTGTATACAGATAGCGGTGTAGGTATTTCCATGTTTATAGAGATAGCAGTGTAGATATTTCCATGTTTATAGAGATAGCGGTGTAGATATTTCCATGTTTATAGAGACGGCGGTGTAAATAGTTCCATGTTTATACAGATAGCATTGTAAATGTTTACACATTTACAGAGATAGCGGTGTAGATATTTCCTCGTTTACAGAGATTTTATGAAAAGTTATTTTATGAAGACCAAACAACTCATTGGGGTTCCTACCTTATGTCATTTTTTACATTGAGAGTGTTAAAAATACCCCTACCCTAACCAAAACCCTGACATATAGAGCCAGGAAAGGCCATGCATTAAAGGATTCTTGGGCTTGTATGCCTGATAACAGAAACTTATCATAGAAGACTGCAAAAAACACAATCTTGCACAAAGCCCATTGCAACTTTGCACACAACAATGCTTTTGAAGGATATTTGCCCAACAACTGCCTGTCCAACCTGTGTCTGGCATCACCTTTGTTATTGATCTTTGTAGCCAAGGATAGTCATTTCCAAATGATCATATAATCTTCCTCATTTTTTCTTTTGTCTTCCTTTACCTCCGTGAATATGCATATAGTTTACTCTGGCTTGCCTGTTTCTATTGCAAGGCTCTGTTTCCAAACGAATATCTTTTTCTTGTGGAGAGCCTCTCTCTGTTTGTTATTTAGGTTGATAAGAGAAATGTGAACATTTGAGAGCTCAGGTAAAAGGCCTTAGTCTACAGTGAAACTTTTTTGCACCCTTAGATGCTTACTTCCACTACAACTTGCAGGTGGGCCTTGAAAAGTTCTTTGAATAAGTTTGAGCTTTGGTCTTCTCCGATTCATTTAGCATAGATTCTCAAAATGTGGTCCCTGGACCCACAGCATCAGCATCACCTGGAGATTGTTGGAAATGCAAATCATCGGGCCTCATTCCAGACCCTCAGCTGGAAACTCTAGGGGCATGGCCAGACCCTATATAGCTGAACAAGCCATCCAGGTGGTTTTGATGCAGCTAAAGTTTTGGAACAACTAATGTAGCCCCATTTGGAAAACTTGCCTCTACAGGCCTCCCTAGCTGGTAAGCTGCTAGCATTTTTTGTTTGTTTGTTTCTTTGTTTTGATACAGGGTCTTGCTCTGTTGACCAGACCGTGACCTCCTGGGTTCAAGCGAGGACTCAGCCTCCTGAGAAGCCGGGACTACAGGTATGTGCCACCACCACGCCCAACTACTTTTTTTATTTTTTTTTTTGTAGGGATGGGGTTTTAGCCCAGGCTAGTCTCAAACTCCTGGACTCAAGCAATCTGCCCACTTTGGCCTCACGAAGTGCTGGGATTATAGGCATGGGCCACCACTCCTGGCCCAAAGTTCATATTTTAACTACTAACCTAAATTATTTTAAAAACAAAATTCTCCTTGGACTCAAACCAGGTCAGAGTGACATGATCATGTGCCTGTTTTGTGCAGGGTGAAGTGAGATTATTATCTAGGAAATAGCTGAAATGTCCTGAGGGTAACAAAGAGGAGCTGTGTTTTCAGCCAAATATCAGAACCAGGGCCACTGCCTGCCGCTGAACCCCAGCGGGGACCCCTACTTTGTGTTTATCTGTGGTGGCTACGCTTGCCCACCTGGGTGGGAACCCCGAGAATGACTCCAGACTTTTCCAGGGACTGCATGCCAGGGTATTTTTACAATTTATGTGTAGACTTTGTTCGGGTGGAAAAGTTATTTTATGAAGACGAAACAAGCAATTGGGGTACCTACCTTATGGCATTTTTTACATTGAGAGTGTTAAAAATACCCCTACCCTAACCAAAACCCTGACAAATAGAGCCTGGGAAGGCCATGCAATAAAGGATTCTTGGGCTTGTATGCCTGATAACAAAAACTTATCACAGAAGACTGCAAAAAACACAATCTTGCACAAACCCCATTGCAACTTTGCACACAACAATGCTTCTGAAGGATATTTGCCCAACAACTGCCTGTCTAACCTGTGCCTGGCATCACCTTTGTTATTGATCTTTGTAGCCAAGGATAATCATTTCCAAATGATCATATAATCTTCCTCATTTTTTCTTTTGTCTTCCTTTACCTCCGTGAATATGCATATAGTTTACTCTGGCTTGCCTGTTTCTATTGCAAGGCTCTGTTTCCAAACGAATGTCTTTTTCTTGTGGAGAGCCTCTCTCTGTTTGTTATTTAGGTTGATAAGAGAAATGTGAACATTTGAGAGCTCAGGTAAAAGGCCTTAGTCTACAGGGAAACTTTTTTGCACCCTTAGATGCTTACTTCCACTACAACTTGCAGGTGGGCCTTGAAAAGTTCTTGGAATAAGTTTGAGCTTTGGTCTTCTCCGATTCATTTAGCATAGATTCTCAAAATGTGGTCCCTGGACCCACAGCATCAGCATCACCTGGAGATTGTTAGAAATGCAAATCATCGGGCCTCATTCCAGACCCTCAGCTGGAAACTCTAGGGGCATGGCCAGACCCTCTGTAGCTGAACAAGCCATCCAGGTGGTTTTGATGCAGCTAAAGTTCTGGAACAACTAATGTAGCCCCATTTGGAAAACTTGGCTCTACAGGCCTCCCTAGCTGGTAAGCTGCTAGCATTTTTTGTTTGCTTGTTTGTTTGTTTTGATACAGGGTCTTGCTCTGTTGACCAGACCGTGACCTCCTGGGTTGAAGTGAGGACTCAGCCTCCTGAGTAGCCGGGACTACAGGTATGTGCCACCACCATGCCCAACTACTTTTTGTATTTTTTTTTTTTTGTAGGGATGGGGTTTTAGCCCAGGCTAATCTCAAACTCCTGGACTCAAGCAATCTGCCCACTTTGGCCTCACGAACTGCTGGGATTATAGGCATGAGCCACTGTGCCCGGCCCTGCCAGCTTTGTATAAGCTGAGGAGTTTTTAAAAATACCTAGACTCAGGGCAAACCCCAGACACTTAAGTCAGATTCTCTGGGAGGTGAAGCCCAGGCACTGGTATTTTTTAAAGTCTCTACAGATGGTTCTAATGTGCTGCTAAGTTAGAGAACCGCTGATCTAGACCAGGCCTTTTCAAACTTAATGTGCACGTGAATTACCTGGACCTTGTTAAAATGCAGATTCAGTCTGCATAGGCCTGGGGTGGAGCCTGAGCTTCTGCATTTTTAACAAGTCTCTAGAGGATGCTGCTGCATCTGGGCTGCTAACTACACTTGGAGATAGGAGGTTCTGGAGAGCAGAGGAAAGAGCATGAACCATAACCTAGGGGCTGGTAGTCCTGACTTCCGAGCCAAGGTTTGCCTTTATGTGGCTGGCAACTTGCTTGGACTCCTACCTCAATTCTTTGGGCCCAAGGTTTGTCCTGCCTCAGAAGGATGTCAAGAAAATTGAGTGAGTAATGCAGAATTGTTTCTTAAAGTGTGTGCAGATGCTCCATGAATTTAGAGAGTATGTGGATGCACATTAGTAAATTTTAATAGTTGTGACCATCTTGTTATGAGTACTTAGAACAAGTAATAATGGCTTTTGATGTATAGTAATAAGAAAGCTTCCTTTTAAAAGGCATGTATTTAAGTTTCAAAAGTGGGTCTATTTAAAAATATATGAAATAAATAATAGTAGAGGTAATTGACAGATCAAAATTAGGAAGGCAGGATGAGAATGACTCAAGTTTGGGAAATGCTGAGAAAGCAGATGCCCAAGGGCTATGAAAACTTAAAAAAATAGGTAGCACTTGATTTTGATTGGCTGAATGAGATGATGTGTTTGATTATTTATGGGGTTGGCATTTGGCAACATGCACTGGGTGGCTGGGATCACTGTTTATTAAAAAATATTTGAGTCTCCACTTTGCACTAGATACTCTTTTAGTCTCTTGGAAAAGGGATTGGGGGGCAGGCAGGATAAAAACAAATCATTTATGCCCACAAGAAAATTGCAGGAAGATAAAAGTCATGAAATAAACTCTATGCTTCTAATTTAATTTTTTTATAGATTATGAGAAAAAAGTTTTGCTCACTATCAGCTAGGAAAGCTGTCTTAGCACAACCATTCATTCTTGCACAAATCAAAATCAAGACGAGCCAGATTTAATTTAATATTTTTTCACAGATTATGAGAAAAAAGTTCTAATTTAATTTTTTTATAGATTATGAGAAAAAAGTTTCGCTCTCTATCAGCTAGGAAAGCTGTCTTAGCACAACCATTCATTCTTGCACAAATCAAAATCAAGATGAGCCAGAAGGCTCCATTCTGAGAGCTTCTAATGGAGAAGCTACATTTACTGGACATGGGGAAAGTTGCTGGGCTCTAAGGACTGTGCATTTCTTGAACTAGATAAATGGTCTTGGTGTAGCATAATACCAAAACTTCTTGTCGCAGCCTGTAAGGACAGAAGTCAATCAGCCTGAAAAGGAAGTCAGTGACTCCGACTCAACACAGGAATGTTCTGTGATTCCTAAAGAAGGATGTAGGAGTGTGGCACAATTCAACCACAGTCTGTGGCCCTGTGCCTCTGCCTTGACATGAGTGGGATTTCCCAGCTGGTCATTTTCTTCTTATCTAAGACATTGGGAACAAATTACTTGACCTCCTCTGGGCTTCAGTACTCCCACTCATCAAATTAGAGGACTGGGCAGTCGCTAGGCTCTCTTTCGGCATCATATTTTAGTTTCTGTGATTTTAAATTTGAGAAGGGGTGTCTAAGGGAGAATACATAGGGGAGGGGGAAAGGCTTATTAAAAGTGTAGTTAGACACTGAATTTTTAAGAATTGCATTTTGTAATAATACCTTTACCTAATCAGGACTGACAATCTTACCTGATGACAGCACATGGAGGAATGGCTGCATTCAAAAATAAAAATGAAATAAAACAAGACCTTATTTGAACTTAGCAATAATGCTGATTCCTCATTTTGATTTGAGGAGGTTATAGCTGTTGTAAATGCTTGAAGTGGGTCTGCCCAGGCAAAACGGAGTCAAGAGTCCATGTCGGATGAATTTTAACAATGTAGACAATAGAAAGGGTTGCTTAAACTGCCCCTCTTTTACCAAAACACATTTACAAATGAAAGAACAACACTTCCATTTTTTAAAAACATTTTTTGAGATGAAGTCTTCCTTTGTCACCCAGAGTGGAGTGCAGTGGTGCGATCTTGGCTCACTGCAAACTTTGCCTCCCGGGTTCAAGTGATTCTCCTGCCTCATCCTCCCGAGTAGCTGGGACTACAGGCGCCCACCACCATTCCTAGCTAATTTTTGTATTTTTAGTAAAGACAGGGTTTCACCATGTTGGCCAGGCTGGTCTCGAACTCCTGACCCCAGGTGATCTGCCGACCTCGGCCTCTGAAAGTGCTGGGATTACAGGCGTGAGCCAACAGGCGTGGCCAAAAAATTTCCATTTTTAATTGCAGGGTCTGGGGAATTAAAATGCATCCGTAATTTCTTGCATCTCTCCGCTCGGGCTTGCATGAATGCAGAGGGATGGGGAGGACTTCTTGAGGCAAGCATCCCCCTCTTGTCGCCTGCCATCTAGAGAGAGAGGGCTGTGATTTATCTCACTTTAATCAGGAAGGACCCGATGTGTGGATGGAGAGGTCTGACGGCTTTGTTGCTCCATGTGGGAAAGAAACGGACAGAGTGAATTTGTGTATGATCCCTAAGGAGATAGCGTCTTTGTGCTCTATTTCTTTTTGACCTGGAGCCCCTGAAAGCAAGCTAGTTACAAGTTGAAATAGGCCGTTTCTAAAGTGTGATTTTGTTTGTGTATGAGCCTTGATTACAAAGGGGAAAAAAACCCGCTTAATTTTCATACACCACATGTAGTGCAGGATCCCCTGGGCTGTCTTTTCAGGTATCAGGGAACTTTGATGAAAGTCGCTTGTCTCATCTAGGAGTCATTTCATATTGTTTAGCAGAGCCTGGTATTAACATTTCCTTCCAACTGTTTACTGGAATCTGTGTGTTCCCTTCAAGTGATGCATACTAGGTGCACAGGCTTCCTGCCACTGTCATCCTAATCTTTCCGTGCAGACAGGAGCAGAGGGGAGAGCGCTGAGCCAGGCCCCAGCTTGCTTTTCTTTCCTGACACAGCCCGGCTCCACTGCACTTCTCAGCTCTTGCTCTAGGTGGTGCTGTTTGACCATTTCTTCATGTGACCCTCCACTCGGTAATATAAATTCATTCGGAGGATGACCTGATATCAAAAAAAATTCCTTTTGATTAGTAGAATCAACTTGTTTCTTCACACGATACTCTTCCCACTGAGACACATGGAGACAATTCTGACTCCAGGTTTGCAACCTTGAGATTTCTCTCAGATGCAATAAAAAAAACAAGAAAGCATTTTGAGTGGCACAGTGATGCCTAGTGCATGATCATGTTTGTCTGCTCAAACATTAAAGGGAAACTTGTGGGTTTGAGGATGCCCAGCAGCACGACAGCTGCCAATGTATATGAGCCGTATAGAGAGAGAGGGGGCGGGAGGGGACTACAAACTTCAGAATATGAGCTGATCGTTTATATGTTAAAAAAAAAAAAAAAAACAAGTCAAAAGGGAGCCCAGGATGGTGCAAGAAAGAGGAGAAAGGAAGATTTTCCTTGCAGCTAATCAGGAGAGTTCATAAGGGCTGATTACATGAGTGGAAGCCTTAAGTTCTTTTTTTAAAAAAAATGTGAAAATTTGCATGTATGTATGTATGTATGTATGTATGTATGTATAGCTTCGTGTATTACCATTATTATTGCAATCAGCAAATGGATTTACTTCCTTTATCTCATGGGCTCCTTCCCACTCACTTCTGGCAGCACATTTTCCTTTCTCCTTCATCCCAGAACACCAAAGAACAGATGCACTTCCTAACCCTGGCTCCAGGGGACTTTATACAATGTAAACAGTGCACCTCTAACATGGTTCACTGCTTAGAGAACGTGTGTCCCATTTTAAAACTGTGACTCCTTTATATTTTGCAGTGCTTATTTTAATAAGAGACATTGGACTTGTGACTTATTTTTCATGGAGGAGTGAGCTTAATGGTTGAAAGTAATCGATAAACTTGTTTTTCCTCTGATGCCATCAGCCAAGATCCTATGGCAATAGTAAGAGGATGACACTGGGCTGGCACCCCCTCCATAACATATTTGGACCATGTTTTCCCCCCAGAATGCACATGCAATAGCTTTGGTTTGGTAAGAGAGAGATGGTGTACTTGGTTTCCTTCTGTCACACTTTTGGTGAAATGAATTAGACTTTTAAATCAGGAAATTCAGCGAGATGAGTTAGATTTTTACACAAGAGCAGTGGAGGACTTCCAGCTGGTTGGGGGAATGATACGGAAATATCTTGCTAAATCAGGGTCTGGTGGAATGCTGCTCCCCTGGCAGGCTCCTCTTCACAGGGAGCAATCTGTGGGTTGCTTATAGAACAGAGCGAGCAGGAGGCATAGCATGGTCTTGCTCAGGGGAAGACCTGGTGTTCAGATGTTTGTCATTAGGAACTGGGTGTGGGCTTTTTCAAGTTAAACTGAAGCAGCAGTTCTATTAGGAAGAGCCTCCCAGATCAGCATCTTCTGTTTCTGGATACTCTCCCTTTGAAAAGCCAGATTTCAGCAAAAAGCTTTGCTAATGGTGAAATTGCACAACTGAAACCCTATGGGAGCAATGGGAAAGATGGAGAAAGAGGTGGTTATATCATGTACTTCAACAGTTTATTTAGAGGCTGTTGACGTTAGAATAACAAGCCAAGACAAACAAAAATACTCATTTTGCATGAAAATATTGTCTTTTCATGTTATTATAGATAGCTGAGTCCTAAGACTTCTACAGAAACACATTTTCCTAATGAGTGGCTGATTTTTCTGGTTGTGCAAGTAATATCCAAATTATTGTACAAATTTTTGGCTCAGGAGCAAACATTGTATTGTATATTGAGCTAATCACTTGCCCTTTCTAAGGTAAGCTCTTACCTCTGCTTTCCCTTCATCTTGTCATTTCTGTTTGTTGGGTACAGGTTTCCTGTTGGTTCTTTCTGTTGGCTCTGATGTAACATGAATGAAGTTCTTAACATCCTTTCAGACATAAACCCAACTTAGCTCATTGTTTCTGAGTTCATATAGAGGTTTTATTGCCCCTGAGACTTTCGTGTCAGACAGCTGGATGTTGCTGTGTTCAAGGCTCTATATGTTGATTTTGTATCCTACAACTTTACTGATATCACCTATCAGTTCAGTTCTAACAGTTTTCAAATTTTATTTATTTGTTTTTGTTTTTTAAATATTGCATGTTTCATTTTAGAGTCAGGAGCGTAGATGTACAGGTTTCTTAAACAGGTATATTGCATGGTGCTGAGGTTTGGGCTTCTAATGATCCCACCACCCAAGCAGTGAGCATAGTAATCGATAGGTAGTTTTTCAACCCTTGCTCCCACCATCCTTCCCTCCCACCTTTGGAGTCCCCCAGTGTCTATTGTTCCCTTCTTTGTGTTGAGTTCTAACCTTTTTTTAGTGAAGTTTGTAGGGTTTTCTATATATAACAAGATCATGCCGTCAGTAGAGACAGTTTCACTTCTTCCTTTCCTATTAAGATGCCTTTTATTTCTTTCTTTTGCCTAATTGCCCTGAGAAGTGGTGTCTGTGGGCATCCTTGTCTTGTTCCTGATGGTAGAGGAAAAGTTTCAACTTTTCACCATTGATCATGGTGTTAGCTATGGGTTTGTCATATATGGCCTTTATTTTGTTGGGATACAGTCCCTCAATACGTGATCTGTTGGGTGTTTTTTTTTTCACCATGAAAGGGTTTCGAATTTTGTCAAAAGCTTTTTCTATATCTATTGTGATGGCCATATAGTTTCTATCCTTTATTTTTCTAATATGGTATATTATATGTATTGATTTGCTTATGTTGAACCATGACATGATCATGGTGAATGATTCTTTCAATGTGCTATTGAATTTGGTTTGCTAGGATTTTGTTGAGGATTTTTGCGTCTACGTAGATCAAGGATATTGGCCTGTCATTTTCCTTTCTTGTAGTGTTCTTGTCTGGCTTTGGAATCAGGGTAATGCTGACCCTGTAAGATGAGTTTGGAAGTATTCCCTCCACTTCAGCTTTTTGGAAGAGTTTGAGAAGGACTGGTATTAGTTCTTCTTAAAATATTTGGTAGAATTAATCTGGGAAGCCATCTGGTTTTGGGTTTTTCATTGATAGGAGACATTTTCTTACGGATTCAACCTCCTTGCTTGCTATTAGTCTGTTCAGATTTTTAAATTTCTTCATGAGTCAATCTTGGTAGGTTTTATGTGTCTGGGAATTTATCCATTTCTTCTAGATGATCCAATTAGTTAGTGTGTAATTATACCTAGCAGTTTCTTAGGATCCTTTGTATTTCTGTGATATTGGCTATGATGTTTCATCTTTCATTTCTGATTGTATGCTCTATTGAAAACATGAGGCATAGCAGGTAGGGGGCACTGGTCAGGACTTGGGGTATAAACTGGCAGATGTTAAGGTGGGTGATTCTGGTTAACTCAGAAACTCCGAAGTCCCGTGTGGAAGAATTAACTGCCTGTACTCACCTAGTAATGTATATCCTTGGTCAAAAAAGATCCAGCTGAGAATGTTGGATGAAGGGACCAAATCAATATTCATCATTATATTGAAAACAAGTCAGATTGGCTGTGGTCTTTTGACAGCAGGTCAGTGGCTAAGTCTATTTGAACAAAGTTAGGGCAGGTTCAAGGGAGAATCCTGAGATCGGTATTCTTTGTTCCATACAAACTTGCCTTTCAGTTTCTTCTCCCCATGCCTCCAGGATGTCCCTGCACGGCCCGTAGGGCCCCCTCCTTCAGTACCTTGCCTTACGAAGGGGAGAAAATGAGTTTTCCAATGTTAGCATATATTTAGCCTTCCAAAATTTTCTATTTCTATTTTAGGGGAGCTCTAGGAAAACAGCAGATTACTCTAAATCCCCAGGTAAAAATCTGAAATGGTGGAATTTCATATGACCAGGAGACATATTTTGGGGCAAGTGGGCTTTTCACAATCACTTGGACATGAAGGCATCTGCTTCTTCTATGCCTAAAATAGTCCTTCAATTTAGTAGTTTAATTCCTCTTCCACTTTTTCAAATTTCAAGACAATACATGTAGTGACTGAACAATTTGGATCCAAGTTTCACTATTTAACTGCCAGTGTGACCTTGGGCGAGTCACTTAATCTTTTCAAGGCTCAATTTCATCATGTAAAGTAGAAGTACAAACAATCCCTGACTTAGAATATTTTGACTTACGATTTTTCAACTTTAAGATAGTTTGAAAGCAATACACATTCAGCAGAAGCTGTACTTTGAGTACTCATACAACCATTCTGTTTTCCACTTTCAGTACAGTATTCATTATATTACACGAGATATTCAAAGCCCACTTTATTATAAAATGGGCTTTCTGTTAGATGATTTTGCCTAACTGTAGGTTAATGTGAGTGTTTAAGGTAGGCCGAGCTAAGCTATGATGTTTAGTAGGTTAAGTGTATTAAATGCATTTTCAGCTTACAATATTTTCATAAGTTTATTGGAATATAACCCTATTGTAAATTGAGGGGTATTTGTAATAATGATATCTCTTCAAGGAGACTTTGTGAGCCTCTCATAGGAAAATGCATACACAGATGCATATAAATATATAATCTTTCTTTTCCATACATATGATATTCTTTAAGGATATTCAAAAATCTGGAAACAGTTACCTCCAGGGAGATAAATGGTAGTGGGTTGGGAAACTTTTAACTGTATACGCTTTTGTACCTTTTGCATTTTGAATCAGATGAATGTATAATCTACATAAAATATTAAGATTAAAACATCACCGAATAACTTATCAGGAGTTTGGTGAACATAAGGGAAGGCCACCTATGGTGGCTGTATTTTATTCAGTGTTGGTCACTGTTGGGCACTTCATAGAGCTTATTTCATTTCATCCTCACAAGCGTCATAGGAGGAAGGGGCCCCAGAGGGATTCATGGTTAGAATAGCAGAGTAGGAGCATTTGGCAGCTATATTCTGTGTAGGTGATAACTTTAAAGATATTTTTGTTATAAAATGTTTCAAACATACAAAAAATATAGAGAAGCAGTTTTCTATAGTTATTAAATATTGTTAATGGGTAGTCACAGAAATTATCATCCAAAGTGGGATATTCTTGAGAGAAAAAGGAGGTTCTATTTATAATTATGGTGGGATAACAAACTTAAGATGAACAGCTCTGGACAAACTGGTTTGTATGGTCCCTGGAAAACAAGGATTACTGTAAATGTGAGTCCCGCCTTGTGCTTCTCTCTGTCCCACCAAGAAAATATGATCTTGATACAGATGTTCATTGTGTCAAGGCAACCATGGCAACCATGATCTAGATACACTGTTCAAGTTTTATGCTGATCCTACCTAGGTATGTCTCAGGAACTTTCCAGAGTTTCCTCTGAGTGCTTCTAAATTTTGCATAAATGGTATGTTGTCCCTTGTCTCTTTTTAAAACCAATAAGCCATTTTCCCTTCTTTTCCTGGAAAATTAAAGGAACAAAGACCAGGAAATAACAACGTATTAGCTAAGGTTCTGTTGATTGAAAGCAACAGAACCTAATTCTGGCTAGCTTAAACCATGCTAGGATTTAATGAAGAATACTGCAGAATCTTAGATATCTTATGACTGGGAAAGAGGAGGTTCAGGCAGTTCCTGGGATGTCAGCAACAGGTAGCTGTCAATTAACTGCCCCCACACCACCCACTGCTGCCGTCATCAATATAGCACACCACGATGGCTCCCAGCCTCTGTACGTCTGGGTTCCGGTGTTCAAATTCTAGAGACAGCAAGAGAAATCCCATTGAGTCAGGGATCCTTCCCTGGGTCACACTCCCTGCATATGGTCAGAAATGCAGGATTATGTACTAAAGACACAGCTAAAGAGGACCCACTTCACTGTTTTGGGACCATTTGCAGGGGAGGCAAAATTATGAGCTACTCACTTAAAGAGGTGATAACCATAAGTTTGCAGGAAAAAAAAAATTGGAGAAGAGAAGGATAACAGTATCCTACGGTTTCTTCTGAAAATGGACGAAGGGAACAGCATTTCCATTTGGAAATTCTCTCCTGGCATTTCAATATTTATGGATTCTGAATTCTGAGAAAAATCAGTTGAGAAATTAGGAAAATGGGAAGGAACATTCTAATTTTCCTGTGAAAATTACAGCTTAATAGTCAGTATAGAGAACTTACTGGCTTGAAGAAATGCACTGACTTCAAGTCAAGCAAGATGAGGAAGCACTGACATGTGGAGATGAAAGTTAAGGTGAACAGGACAGGAGCAGTAAAGGAGCCTCAGTCAGACTTTCTTGTATCTGTTGCTGTGTTACAAGTGTGTGTTCATGGCCTTGTCCACTGCTAACAGTGAACCATTTCTGCAAATAAATATTAATGTGTTCATAGGCATAGTATATGTTTTACAAATCCTATGAGAGGTTTTCTAAGAAATGCCAAGTTTTAGAAACAAAATATGCCCTTAAATCGGCAATTTTGACAGTTGCTTCTTTCTAGTGCTATTCATCTTGCCAGGAGATCAGAATGTTATGTTATTTAAATGGTATTGGAGGGGATGATTGATGCCTTGTTTAACAATGTCATGTAAACAACGATTAAAGCATTAAGTATTTGTGGTGTTACCTTTCAATCTTTAAAGGACTTTTCTTTAGCATTTGTTTTGTGATAATATTCATTTCTTTTTAATGTTTTCTCTATTAATGCTATTGGATTTTATAATCTTGTTACAATATGTTGGCTCCTAATAATAAGAAATCATCATTTGTTATCATATCTTTTAAAAACAAAAGACTACTAAAACTTTTCATATAATCCTGTTACAGAAAAAAACGACTATTTGCTTGTTATTATAGTCACTTATTATTTTTCAAAAACTTGTAAGTGAAGTGTTATGAAAATCATATGAATTTGGGAATTCCCAAGCATTCTCAGAAATTCTATTTCCTTGTTCCCAAATCCCAATGATTAATATCTGCCAGGAGTCGGAAAACAGTGAAAGGAAGTAACATCCTATGTTGGATACCTGGTAGGGTTAGTGAAGAAACGTTATTGCTGAGCTCTGTGTTACGCTCACGAATGATGCCATTGAGGAAGTCACGCTTGTTGAAAGGAACGCAGATACACAAAGAGTTTTGCTGCTGTCTGTTGGATAAGAACCCCCTGGTCGATTTCAGCTCCTACTGCAAGTTACAAAAATCAATCCAATGATAAATGAAAAGTGCCCAGTGTGCTGGGAAATAACTTATTTTTTGGCTTCAGAGGAAATTTTAGAAACAGTGCCAAGTGAAACGTAAAAACAAACTACGAAGACGTTCATGAATTTCCCTCTGAAGCTGACAGCCGTATTTTAGCAGATGGAACTCCTACTATTAGCCCAACTCTTGGGTTGAAACAGTGTGTCCAGGAAACCCTATGTTAAAATGCAATGTGTTGGGGATATTGTTCCTCTATTTGCTTGAGTTAATTTTCAAATTAGTGTACTCTTGCTTAGCTGTGCTCTGAGGGAATGAACAAAAGATTGGTAAACTCTGATGGAGAACACTGGTCAGGCAGGGCACATAGAATCCCTGGGGATGGTGGTTCCTGGCAAATGGGGGAGGAGGCCCTGAGCCAGGCTTGGGCTGGGCTGGAGGAACATGAAGATGGGATCTACTCACAACCCCCAAAACTGAGGGGTCCTGGTAACACATTATTTCACCCTCAGCCATGCAAATTTATTATTTTTATGGATAAAATAGCTTTAAAAAACTAATTTACATTGAAATGTTAAAATATTTATATAGAGATTAGAAATATTTATATAGAGATTATTGGGAATCCCCTCCTAAAGCCCAAACATAAAAACTACCAAAAAAAGAAATTCCGTGTAGGCTAAGATTGCAAATGACTGATGGAATGTCATTTAAATTAAACATGGAAAATATATTTCCTCTTTAATAAAGATCTAAATTCTATTCTTTTTAGGAGCCTTCAGAAATGAAATTCAACTATTAAAAAAAGTATAGAGAAGCCTTTAGAAAAGAAACTTTTCTTTTGCTGTATTATATATTAAAGAACTTTGATGAGAATAGTTCTAAAGTGTTTAATACTCGATTCCACTGATGTTTCTAGGTATTGTGGGGAACACCTAGAAATTAAATCTTTATCTTTGGCAGATCAGAGGCCTATTATTTTTAGGTAAAACAATTAAAATCTGCTTTTAATAAATCACAAATTTTGCAAGTTAGCCATTAATAGTAAGTGCTTTTCAAAGTTTGGCCCAATACATGAAAAAGCCAGAAAAACATACCTGCATTAGTTTTGCCCATCACCTTCTTATGCTGGCCTCAGGAGATTTATTAACAGCATTCAATATTTTAGGTAGGCTGGATGTGGTGGCTCATGCATGTAATCCCAGCACTTTGGGAGGCTGAGGTGGGAGGATGGCTTGAGACCAGGAGTTCAAGACCAGCCTGGTCAACCTAGTGAGCCCCTCGGTCTCTCTGAAAAGAAAAAAAAATTAGGTATCCTGTGGCTACCTCCAAAAACAAACTCCAGAGGAACTGAATTTTTTTTTTTTTATTTCATGTGTTGGGATAATGGCTTCTTTTGCAGTTACTTACGAAGAATTGAAGGGTCAGTAAAAATATTTTTTCATCCTTAATAACATGAATTCTCTAATTTGTGTGTGATATAATGCTAGATATTGTGCCAAAAGTGTTACATAGACATAATCCATGCCCATTTTCAAAGATAATACTAATATAGAGAATAAGAATCATTATTATTGTAGTAATTATTATTTTAGTAATAGTAGTAATAATCAAAACAATTACATCAAACACTTATTAAACCCTTATTATGTGATAGGTACTGTGTAAGCAATTTCCACATATTAGCTCCTTAAATGTGATCACTAACCCCATGAGGTAGGTAGCATTATGTCCATTTTATAGATGCAGAAACTGAGCTTTGAAGAGGGAAAGCAACTTGCCCAAGGCCATGCAGGCAGTCATTGATAAGGGTGGGGAGCGAGAAGTTGAAGTCTGAGATGTAAGTTCACAGACACGAGTACACAAACACGTACAAGATACTCGTATGACATGTGGGGTTGCTTGAAATATGTAATTGACTTTCCCCAGCACAAGAAAGTGTTTGGACAGATTTCAAAGGGATCTAACACTTCCTCAGAGGACTGCCCTACGACATTTTTCCGTGTGCTTTTCTGCCTCTTGTCCTATACTTTTGGCATTTCTTCTGCTCTTAGAGGCAATGAGTCAACAGCATATTTTTAGCACCTCCTGTGTGCATAGAAGTGGCCCCTGACTCAATGGGAGTGTATAACTACCATGGGCCAAATCAGTGTGCTTTCCTGTTAGCCAGGGGATTATAGAAGAACACGCTCCCCTGATTCCAACAGAACTTGCTGCCAGTCTGATGTCTTCATTGTAAGGCCTCTAAATGAATGTTCAAGAAATTCATGTTAAAGGCACGTGTCATATGTGTAACTTGTAAACATTTGTGTACTTGTCTCTGTGTCCTTACACCTCAGGCTTCAACTCTTGTTTTTACCTTTATCAATGACTACCTGTGTGCTGTGTGGCTTTGGACCAATTGCTCACCCCCTCTAAAGCTCAGTTTCTGCATCTGTAAAATGGATATAATGCCATATATACATAGATATAGATATACATACACCAATATATATACACACATATATATGTGTGTATATACATATATATATAATATACAAACTGAAATATATAGTTATATAAATATTTCAGTTTAAGTTTCAAAAATCACTGGAGGGTATTTTTATAATACCCTTCAGCAATTTTACCTGCTGCCTTTGCACATTCTGGTGAATTTCTAAATGGAAGTCTGATAGAGATTAATCTTTTAATGCATCATGAATAAAAAAGAAAATCACAGAATGATGTAGCTGGAGAGGACCCTGGGGATCTAGTGTTTCATGAAAGATTAATGTCCTTGATCTGTTTGTAAGTGTTTTGGAAAAATCTTCCATGGTCAAATAAAACTTGGCAATGTTGGATTAAAGTTAAATAGGTTTTTTTTTTCCTGCAGAACTTCATAGTCTTTAATATGCTAATATGTTTTGTGAATCTACAAGGAATGAAGTGTTTCAATACTTATTTTATCCAGATTCTCATTTTGGGACAGGCTGGTCAAGCTGAGTCAGATAGTATATTCTCTAGATGGAGATGATGGCTGATTCCTTTTTGAGAGCAAGAGAGTCCCCAGGGGAAGCAAGGGTATATCAGTTGCTCCATTTCATGCCAAGGATCCTCAGTCTTTAGAGGCTCAGAGAAGGCTGAAAGGCTACTCTAGGCTATTAGGGCTACCATTCATTGTGACCCATGCTACAGAGAAGCTTTGAGCTCAGTGCAAAGGAGTGACCAGCCCTTGAGAATCAGGAAAATTTATTTATTCCTGACCTAGTCCACTGAGGACATACAAGGAATGGGGCAGGGGAGTGTCACCAGCTATGGTTACAAGCTAGTCTGATTCTCTTTCATTAAGAAAACTGGTCCCTGTGAGTTTAGATTGGGAAGCACCAGGTTAAAAAAATTTTAGGCCAGGAGTGGTGGCCACTGTACTCCAGCCTGGGTGACAGAGTGAGAATCTGTCTTAAAAAAAAAAAAAAGTTAAGTGATGTCTTCTGTTGAGGACCTCTCAGAACTTTTAATATGAAAGTGTGCATTGTGAAGAATGGGAGTAGAGTGTACAGGAGTTTTAAAAGCTACTTGGTCATGAAACTCTTGCTTTGTGCAGGATTCGAGGGGCACTAACATTCGGAGGAAAATATTTTGGGAAACATTGATCTAATCCAAACTTCTCATTTTACCAGCAAACAACTGTGGGGCCCTCTAAGTTTCCTTTCTCCATCATTGTGACAAATTCATTGGAATTAATTCAATTAAACCTGGGGTCAGCTTTGAAGAGATTTATTTAGCAGGTAAATCTGTTTTGTACATTTTGAGGGAGTTCTGAGTTTCCATAGTCAAAAACCACAGATCAATTTAACCAACCTTTATGGAATATCACCTATGGCCCAAAGACCCTTTAGCTACAGTGATGGTCTACAAAAATATAAACTGTAATTCTTGCAATACAGGAGATTAGTAATAATGGTAAATATAATGATGATGACACCATGAATAGCTAACATTTATTGAATGCCTTTCTATTAGTCAGGCACTTTACTAAGTATTTTAATCCTCCCAACAATTTATGAGGTAGGGATTATAATAATTCCCATCTTATAGTGAGGACACTGAGGTTAGGAAATTATCCTAGCCTAAATGTTAAGTATAAGCATGAATAGAAAGGTGTTATTAGCCTATAAGACATTCCTTTATGAGTGATACAAAGTCCTATGTAAATTCAGAGAAAAGAAAAGTGGTTTTAGAAATCCTTGATCAGTGAGTGTGAAGCATGTGGTGGCCCGGTTACTGTTTGGTTGCCCATCTGTCCTCCCTCTGGAATCAGCACCCCCTTACTTTGGAAGAATTGTTTTCCTTTTCACTGTAAGGTTCTTTCTGGCTATGCGATGGGGCACATTGCCTCAAACTAGCCCTGTTCCAGTCTTTGAGAACCTTGAAATTGGAACCAAGGGAAGAGGATTGCCTCTTGAATGGTAATTCTCTAAAATCTAGTCTGAGGTGCTGGTGCCTAATCCCTGGGTCTGTGGAAGGAGCTGGGCTGTGAGAGGGGAGAATGATGTTGATGTCAAGAGAGAGGCAGGTGCTAGGAGCAGAGAAATGGAGGCCTGGAGGGTTTCTGGGCTTCTCTGAGGCTTAGGGTTTGGATCATTGTCTTCATTACTGGAACAAAGGATTTACCATACCTGCTCTTCTGGGAATGAAACTGTCCTGCTTTGCAAAATAAAGTGTCATTAGAAAGAGATCTTAAAAACCCCACACCATAGACAGGTGCACAGATCCGTAGAAGTGTTAAAGTTCTGTCTGTTGGATGCTAAGCCAAGACTCTTAAGTATGTTCTAAAGAGAAACTGGTGTGTGTAGGCTGTGCACTCCCAGGGAGATAAAAAGTTAGGAACTTTATGGGTTGGGCTTGGTGGCTCCCACCTGTAATCCCAGCACTGTGGGAGGCTAAAGTGGGCAGATTGATTGAGCTGAGGAGTTCGAGACCAGCCTAGGCAACATGGTGAAACCCCATGTCTACAAAAACTACAAAAATTAGCTGGGCGTGGTGGCATGTACCTGTAGGCGGGAGGATCGCTTGAGCCCAAGAGGGAGAGGGTGCAGTGAGCCATGATTGTGCCACTGCACTCCACCTGGGTGACAGGAACTTTATGGGGAATGGGATCTTGGAGACTGAGTAGAGACTAGAGGAAAAAAAAAAAAAAAAACTACCTCCGCAACTGGCCACACTATTCTTTTAAAAAATGTTAATTGACAAATTAAAATTGTATGTATTTACGGAGGTATAATGTGATGTTATGATATATGTATACATTGTGGAATAATTAAATCCAGAGAATTAATAGATTCATCACCTCAAAACCTATCTTTTTTGTGGTGAGAACATTTGAAATTTATTGTCTTAGCAATTTTGAAATACACAATACTTCATTGTTAACTACAGTCACCATGCTGTGCTGTAGATCTCAACAAAATGTATTCTTCCTGTCTCAACTAAAACATTGTACTCTTTGACAACATTTCCCCATTCCTCTCACCCCCTCCAAAAACACCCATTCTTTATGTTGAAGAGAATGGCTAAAAAGTCCCAGCAGGTTTCAACTGACGGCTTCAGTGGTTGTCCCATCACACTTCAATGTTATTAATAGAAAGGGGAGGGGCAATACATAATTTGGACAGGCGGAAAGTACCACTGTAACCACTTTCCTGACTTCACAGAAAAAGTCCTCTTGTTTTCATCTGTAAAATGGGAACTGCGTGAATACCATTCTTCTTTTCTTCAGCCTCCAAAGAAAAAACAGATGCAAAGCCTTTTATCAATTGCAAAACAGTATACAATGTGTGTTATTACTCACAGTTGTCTTACTGTGACCAAACACTTTATAAGCCTGTGGCAAGTCAGCCTCACTCTCAGGAAGTGGACAATATTTGGGGAAGGAGAAGCAGCAGGATCTTTCAGGACAGTAGCCTTGGTGGGTCCAAAAATTCCTTGAGCGAAATGGGAGACAAAACTTTCTTCCTGCTTTGGGGTTTATCCTGTTAGTCTTTTCTCTCTTCACTCCTATTTTCTATGGAGAATTTCCTGGTTTTGGAGTTTGGGTGCGTTTTATGGAGAGGAGGCAGAACATCTTTAGCTCCAGCAGAATGAAAGGATACATGCAAAGGAACCTAGCACAGTATGTGGTACCCAGTTCCCCTTTAACTTGGCTTTATTCATTCACTCCTGGTAGGGCATTAATAAGGGATTTAGCCCCCTCCTATTGAAAACGATTAATTCAGGGAAGAGTTCAGGCAGTGTGGACAGATACAGTGTAGGCCAAGCCTGTTTCTAAGGCAGGAGCTGGGTAGGGAGGGTGAGAAGGGCGAGAAGAATAGGGAAATATGTGTCGTCTGTGTTGCTGCTGTTGCAACCACCAAAACAAACAAACAAGTGAAAAAAAAAAAAAAAAGAATTGTCCATACCGGAAAGTGTGCTGTTTTGGAGGAGGCTGGGGAAAGTGTGGATGGCTCGAGTGGGTCCTGTTGGATTGAAGTCTGACAGTGGTGATTCCCTTCAACAAATGGTCGGGGTGGGAGGGTACACACACACATACACACACACACACACCCCACACGCAGCACCAAGCCTCCGATTTCAGCGCTGGCAGGAGATAACCATTCTTAGCTCGCCTTTCCAGGGTTATTTTTGGCTGAGGCTGTTCGCTGATGGCAAAAGGTTTCAGCCCCCGCCCAAATCCCTCCCCATGCTTGTTCTAAAGAGAAACTGGTGCGTGTAGGCTGCGCACTCCCAGGGAGACAGGGAGACGGGCCTGGCGCCGGAGAGGAACCCGGACTCTGCCCAAAGTCTCGCCACCCGCCGGCTGTTTTCTGGCGGAGGGTGTGCCCCGGAGGGCGGCGATCGCGCGTGAAGGCTGGGGCCAGGCGCGGGTGCAGGCGTCACTGGGGTCAGGCTAGCAGGCCCTGGAATCAGGCTTTTGGGACACCCCGAAAGTGAGTCCAACTTGGGGAGAAACTGAGGACACCTCGGGCGGTCTGGCAGCAGAGAAGGTGGGCGGGAGAAAACTTTACAGGAAGGCAGAAGCAATCTCTGCCGAGGGAGTCAGCGAGCGGCCGCGTGGAGAGGAGGAGCGGGCGGTCCCCAGGCGGGCGGGCGCAGGGCGCAGGGTGCCAACCTGCCGGAGAGGGGGCCCGGGCACGAGGCGGAGTCCTGGCACGCGGCCAGGCTGGTGGAGGCCCCCGGCAGGCTGCAGATTCCCTCCGGCCCCGGGAGCCACAGCAGGACCGGCCAGGAGGCACCACGGAGGGGAGCCCCATCCCGGTGCTGACAGTGCCCACCGTGCCCTACGAGGACTCGCGGCGGGCCGGCGGCGGGGTTCTGCAGCGACCTACCGGCCTCTTCGAGGGCCAGCGCAACTACCTGCCCAAATTCATCCAGAGCGTGCTATCGTCCATTGACCTGCGCGACCGTTGGGGCTGCACCACGGTGGTGGGCAGCGATGGCAGGTACTTTAGCAGGACGGCCATCGAGATCGTGGGGCAGATGGCCGCGGCCAACGGGGTGAGTGTCCAGATGCCCCTCGCTTCCCGCCGTGCTGCTGCCATGCCCTCTCCTAGCCCTTGTCCCCCTGCTGCCTCCAGGCCCAGCTGGGAGGCCCCTGCCCGGCCCAGGCTTTGCTTCCTCACTCCCGCGTCCTCACCCTCCAGCGCCCCACTCCCACCGTGCTTGCAGCCTCCCCGGCGCACCCCGGACACTGGGTTCTATTAGTACCCACCGCCCCCAAAAGCCTTGAGGGGTGTCCGTCGTTCCTGGAGCCACCCCGGGCGCCCTGGACACTTCTCCGACTCTGCACACATCCCGCACCTGCTCATTTTTCTTTCGGACATTCTCTTACCCGGCCCTGTAGATTCCAAGGCAGCTCCCAGTTTTCCATATTGTTCCCAACGCATTCACTGCCCACAGTCCCCACACAAACTTCTTTCCCAGGCTCACAACATAGTCCCTCTGCCCCGTGCCCTTTTTGCAATAATCTGCCAGTCCCCTAAGTCTTAGCTCTGCCTATTTAACAGTAGTGGTGTCTCAGAACACACACACACACACACACACACACACACACACACACACACAATCCCTGACATATTTGGCAAGAGTAGGCCCTAAAGGTTTTTAATATTTTGGTTCTTTAACCCAGTGGAATTACTGAATGATTTATTTAATTAGGGTAGGGATGGAGTGGATCCATTTGTTTGATGCTAAACAGCCTGAGCTCGCAGTTCCCAGGGGGCATATCTCTAAATGGTCTGAAACGAGATTTGCAGTGGTTTTCTTAATGCAATTCCCAACTTCTCTCCAAATGCCTTTTGACATTTGACAACATTTCATGCCTCTTCCCCTTTCGCTTTTCATCCTTGTTTTCTCTCCCTTCTCCCATGACCTCGGTAGTCTTCTGCAATCCAGATTCGCAGACTTCGGGTTTTTCTCCCTCTTCCCCTTTCCTCTCTGTCCTATAACTAGAAGCACCTTTTGGCATAGACCCGTATCCCAGTTTCCTCTTTCCCAGGTCCAGCAGCATCTCAAGGACATCTACAAGAGGGATACCTAACTTCAGGGGTCTCTGAATGATATGTGGGAAACATCGTCTAAAAAAGTAATTTTATCCTTATTCATGCAACCAGACCCACACTCATAGAACTTTTCTTTAAGGGGAGTGTCTTGCAGATGTATAAATGAGTGTTAACATCTTTAAAAGCGAAACTGAACAATTCCCTGGCATTTGAATTCCCTCCTTCCTTCCCAACCCTCTCCTTTTCATTTTCTCATTTATTATTAAAAACATTTTTAAAGGATCTCCATGCTTCATATTTATCTACTATAATTCCTCCTTCTCGGTGTTGCAGGGATGGGGAAAGAGGATTTTTTAAAAAACACAATAAAAAGCAATTGGGAGAAACAGGGCCAGTGGTGTTGGGGTGGGTAGTGGAATTGTGATTTTTGACTCCAGTAGACAATGATGCTGGATATATGGGGTTTGATTTCTCTCTGGCTCCTCACTTGAGATTGATGAAGTTTGGCTAGAATCAGGGAGTTGAAGAGAGGTTGACAAATGGTCTTTCACTCTTCTCTGACAGGCTGTTCCTGTGGAGTGATGGAGAATAATGAGCCTTGGGAGAGCTATGGGAGCTCTCATACTCCTTCCTGAGCCAATTGCTTAGGGAGTGAGAGAAACATGGCCTGTCCAATATTTGTTGTGGGTCAGGATATTTTTGAAGCTACGGTTGTTGATTTGCATGGGAAAATTATTATGTCTTATTATTTCTTGTCCCACTTTACCATAAGGGCTCCTCAGCTTCTTACTTCAATGGGTCTTCCATGACAAACACACTTTATTAACTCTAAGAGTGGAATTTATTTTAACAGATAATTAGCATAGGTCAATATATGTTAAAATAGAGTCAAATTAAACCTACTAGCTGTTATAAAGGACAGATGACAAAATCCACATAGAAGCATCGACTCTTAAATAATCTGAAAGTACTTCTTCTAAGAGGGGCGGGCATGGGTGAAGGGAATGGTGGACATGTTTCAGAATTTCAAACGCCAACTTTAAGCAATCGTTTCCTCATTTTGTTCACCTTCTTGGGGGCTTATGCTAAAGTGAAGTGAATAGCCATAAGGCTGGCTTCAGGAGAAAGGTGGTCTAAAAGAACTGGATAATTATAAGCAAAATTGGTCTCGAATGATTGAAAATTGATGAGAATGTGCTTGTCTCCTGATTTGGCATCCTGAGTTAGACTCAGGAATACTGAACATGGATCCCAAAGGCTTTGGTCTTTTTTGATATCCTATTGGATAATCATAAGCAGGCTAGAAAAATAGGAAACTAGAATTTATTCTCTTTGAACTGACAAGTCTCACCAGTGGGCTGCATTCTCTATATCTGAAAAATCTTGGTTTTGATTGAAAAAGTTAATTTTACAAAGCAATTTTCTTTTTTTAAATTGAATTTCATTTTTTTTGAGACAGGGTCTCACTTTGTTGCCCAGACTGGAGTACAATGGTACAGTCTTGGTTCACTGTAGCCTTGACCTCCCCAGATTCAGGTGATCTTCCCACCTCAGCCTCCTGAGTAGCTGGGGCTATAGGTGCATGCCACTACGCACAGCTGATTTTTGTGTTTTTACTACTCATAGGGTTTCTCTGTGTTGCCCAGTCTAGTCTCAAACTCCTGATCTCAAGAGATCTGTCTGCCTTGGCCTCCTAAAGTGTAATGAACCACCATGCCCAGCCTACAAAGCAATGTTCTAGGAAAAACTACAGTTACTCTTTGATTATGTAATTGCTGGAGAAGAAAAGCATGGCATTTCTAAAATGATGAACTATATTACTTATATTTTAATATCTCATAAAGTTTGAAGTAGACATTTCAAACATAAACATGTATAAAAATTTTTATAAATTAAAAATATAAAATCAAAAATATTTTACAATTATTTCATTATAAAATTATTATAGAATCAAAAACATTATAAATTTAAACAACTTTTTAAAAAATTTATGTTGGGATTTCCCATGGAGTGATGGAGAATAATGAGCCTTGGGAGAGCTATGGCAGCTCTCATACTCCTTCCTGGGCCAACTTTTTTAGGAAATGGGAGAAATATACCCTGTTCAATGTTTATTGTGGGTCAGGATATTTTTGAAGCTATAGTTGTTGATTTGCTTCAAACTTTAAAAAAATTATTATAAAATTATGGGATGTAAAAAATTTTATTATAAAACTTTGAAATTTTCAAACTTTCAGAAAAGCAGAGAAATGAGATTAATGGCACTCACAGGCAAGCATAGAACATAGATTGTAAACATTTTGCTATATTTGTGTCATGACTATTTTTTGCTTGTGTTTGAAAGTATATTAAAGAAAATGATATTTTACCCCTAAATTCTTTAGTACAGATTTCTAAAAAAATAAGAACATTTTCCTGTATAGTTACAAAATCATCTTTTCAAACAAAATAAAAAATGGCTTTTTTATATCATTTATTACCCAGTCCACATTCAGATTTCCTCAATTATTATGAAATGTCCTTTTACTTTTTGAGACAAAGTCTTGCTCTTTCACACAGCCTGAAGTGCAGTGAAACAATCATAGCTCATTGCAGCCTCAAACTCCTGGGCTCAAGTGATCTTCCTGCCTCAGCTTCCTGAGTAGCTAGGACTAGAGGTGCACACCACCATGCCCAGCTAATTTATTGTTTTTGTAGAGATGGAGGTCTTACTACGTTGCCCAGGCTGGTCTCAAACTCCTGGCCTCAAGTGATCCTTCCAGCTTGGTCTCCCTGAAATATCTTTTGTGGCTGGTTTGTTCAAATTAGTTTCTTCTAATCAAGGGACACACATTGCATTTGATTATTTAGCTCAAGACTTTTTTAACCTGGAAAATACCCATACTCTTTGTTTATGTATTTATTTAGTGAAATTGACTTGTTGAAAAACTAGTCAGTTGTCCTGTAGAATATTTCCCCTTCTGGAATTTTCTGGTTGCTTTTTATGGTGTCATTTAACTTTTCACTCTGTTTTTTCCTGGTTAACTGGAAGTTAGTTCTAAAGGCTTTTAGGCCTGCTATAACAAAATACCAAAAACTGGATGACTTATAAAGAACAGAAATTTATTTCTCACAGTCCTAGAGGCTAGCAAGTTTAAAATCAAGGAGCATGTGGTTTTGATATCTGGTTAGGACCAACTTTCTGGTTCATAGATTGGCCTTCTTGCTGGGCCCTCACATAGTGGGAGAGACTAGCTAGCTCTCTGGGGCCTCTTTTATAAGGGCACCAATTCCAATCATGAAGCCTCTGTCCTTATGATCTAATGACCCCCTAAAGGCCCCACCTTTTAATACCAGCACCTTTGGGGTTAGGATGTCAACATATTAATTTGGGGAAGACATACACGTTCAGCCCATTGCAAGGTTTAGTTAGATTCAGGTTCAACTTCTTTTTTTAAAGACTATTTCATAGGCAATAATGTGTATTCACATCCCATCATTAGTGATGGTGAGATGATCGCAAGGTTAGGGTGATCACTGCCTATCTCCTCTGCAATATTCCCCCTTGGGTCAAGCCAGTAGTCTGTGACGTGAACTTTGTACCATGTGTATATTCAGTTATATTCTGTATCAATAGTTACTTGATTGTTTTAGCATTTATTAATGATCCTTGCTTGAGTTGATTATTTCATTAGGGGTTTCAAAATGGTGAATTTCTAATTCTCTAATTCTATCTACATGTTTTAGCTGGCATTTTTCTATAAGCAGACCATTTTCTTCACAACTGGGTTATTTGGCTACCCTGAAACATAGTTCCTTCCGGGAAGGCAGAACATATGTTTATTTCTGTCTTTTAAAAATTACTGGTGTTTGGAGTGAAGATTAGGTGAGTTAACTACCTCCACAGGTGACATATAAATTTTGTTTTGTCTCACTTTTGCTTTTTTGAATATCACTGTGGCTGCTTGGATTTTTATATTTAATTTGAATGGATTAGGGAATAAATGAGAAGATAGATTTTATCTGTTTCTGTAGTTTTTATGTGGCTGTGTGAACTTACTTTTAAAAATTCCCAGAAATATTTTAATTCCTTTTTAAATATATAAACTATGTCATACTATAAAGCAAAAGAAAAATCAATCATGTGAAGAGTAAATAGTATCGTTTAAACGAATTGTGGTTAAGCTTAGTTTGTAACTAATTAGTTTTTTATTTTCCTTCTACTTTTATCTGCTTCAGAGCCTCTTCAGTGGTTTAGATCTTCTATGTGTCAAATTATTCTAATCTCTTAAAAAGTTTAAGAGCTAAAATACAACACAATGACTACAAGAATGCCTTTGTCCTTTTCTGGGTAGGTACACCTAAGGCAACTTCTTTTTCTCTTCTTTGTTCTCTTCTTCTTTCTTATTCTTAAATCATCTTCAATATTGGACAGATGACAGCACTATGCCTGCCTCAAGATGTTTCTGACTTTTTCTTTTTCTTTTTTTTCTTTTTTTTTTTTTGAGATGGAGTCTTGCTCTGTCACCCAGGCTAGAGTGCAGTGGCACAATCTTGGCTCACTACAACTTCTGCCTCCTGGGTTCCAGTGATTCTCCCAACTCAGCTTCCTGAGTATCTGGGGTTACAGGCATGCACCACCACGCCTAGCTAATTTTTTGTATTTTTACTAGAGACGGGGTTTCACCATGTCGGCCAGGCTGGTCTTGAACTCCTGACCTCAAGGGATCTGCCTGCCTTGGCCTCCCAAAGTGCTGGGATTACACGTGTGAGCCACTGCGCCCGGCCGTTTCTGACTTTTTCTAAAGTCTTCTTTCTCTGGAGATGACATTATATAATAGCACTGTTCAATAGAAGTTTCTTTGATGATGGAACTGTTCTATAATCTGCATTGTCCCAGCCACTAGCCATATGTGACTACTGTAACACTTGAAATGTGGCTAGAGCAACTGAAGAACTGAATTTTGCATTTTACTGAATTTTAATTAATTAAAATAGAAATGCAAATAACCATAAGTGGTTAGTAGCTACCATACTGGACAGCAAAGATCTATAATTCAGCATTTAAAATCGATTTTGTTTTGTTTTCAAAAATGGAGTCAGACTGTTACAACCCAAAAGAACTGTAGGTTAAATTAAGGTAAATCCCCAAATACTACATACACATTTGGGAAATCCAAACCAGATTTTTTCATGTGATAACCACACCCTCTTTTGACTTTAGCCTTGGAGGTAATGGAGTATGGCAGAAAAAAACCCTGTATCAGCAGCTGGAAGACTCACCTTCTTTTCCTAGCTCTGCCATATATTGACCAAAAGAGTCAAAGTCCATTCAGATGGTTGAGGGGCCTTGGAATTTTGTTTTTGGTTTTCACATACAAGTTGGAGGGCAGATGCGTTAGCCTCTTGAAATACCCAGAAACCACTTGTTTCCTCATCTAAAAATCAGGTATGACAGGATCATTTAATTATCCTGGAAATCAGATGAAGCACTGCATATGGAAGCACTTTGTAACATCGATAGCACTGGGAAATGTAAAGACCTTTCACTGAAATATAAAGGTGTATGGTCAACTGAATATATCTCAGATAGTTAGGATTTGACTGTATATATTGAATATAACCTGTAGTGGGCCCCTTGGTAAACAGCTTACAGTTTTGTTGCAAGTTTTAGCCAAGAGAAAATTTATTTGTTGACTAGTCATGCCCTTTATTGGCCACATGATGAGCAGCCAAGATATTAAGACACAGTGCACCTTGCAGAATTCAAGAATGTCTCAGTGTCTTGTGAACTAGGAAGCTGAAATGCAGTGGTATGCAGAAGGCTGGCTCAGTAGGAGCCTTGGGAGTGTCCTCCAGATAGATGTTTGTGCGGGTTGTATTTGATTCCAGTTGGCCATGAAAAGCTGGTTGCTCTAAAGAATGAGAATATACTTGGTTTTGCATTTACTAGAAATATCTGGGGAACAAATCTTGGGGTGGAAGAAAGAAGGGAGGGAGGGAAAACTGTGCTTCAATACCTAGGGCTTCTTTCCTGGAATGGATCTGAGAATCTGGGATTGGGTGGCTAATATCTCATCTCTAGAAGGGAGAAAGAACTGGGTGGTGATGGCTTTGTATTTTCTATTGGAGTGCACTACAGAATAGGTGAATGGAATGGGCTGCTATGATCCAGACATTAGGGAGGACAGGTTTGTGATACATTAGAAAACTTGAATGAGCCCTTCTATGATTCTCTCTTCCCTCTTTCTGCTTCCCGTTCTTAATCACCATCCGCAGGTTGTGGAATTAGCAAATCTATTATGTGAGCAATAGCAAACTTACAGGAGCCCTTGGCTCCAACTATCTCCCTGTTTGTGTCAGTTCCTTCTGGATGCTTTTAGTCTGTGGTCTTCATTCACTCTTTTTATGGGGAAGTAAAAGGAGTGGGACAGATTATGAGAACAGCTGGGTCCTCCCAGTTGCTGGGGTGGTCATTTTAAGCTTTGTTTAATGTGTCCAGAGACCCAGATGGCATTTTTAACTAAGCTGCTTTATTAAATCTTGTGATAAAGCATAGTGATGTTTATTGAAAAGGCAGACACGCATCAGCAACATTATGCGTGAAACTTGCTCTAAGAATTTTCTATAAAACATCTGTTCTCTTTGAGCCTTTTGTGAACTCTGGAAGTTTGCTAGTTTCTATACAGACTTGAGGACAAGAAGTTGGAACCCACTTTTGGAGATGTCCAAGCATAGGTATTGGAATCATTAATCCTAACCCTCTCAGTTTTAAGGCCCCAGAGACCCTTCTGTTAGACAACAGTAACATGAGCAAGCACTGTAATAACATTTAAACAAGATTATTTGGAAATAATGGACAAGAAAAATTAGTATACATTGTTTTGGGATTTTAAAATTAAAGATAAAAAGCTAGGGCTTCAATGACCTGTGCCAGCCTATAGCCTTAAGAGTCAATTTGCAAACACTCAAGATTTGGCCAATATGCCTCTACTACTTCTACTTAACACAGTCAAAGGGAAATTTTTAGATTCTTTCATCTGATTTGACTCTCTTAGTTACGAATAAGAGGATATCTAGAATATATATGTGACTTGTTAAAATGAAAATCCACCTTCTCTGAGTCTTCAAATATCTTTCATATCTTACATTTTTAGTCACATCAACTTTTGAAGTCATGTCCGTAGTTGTATGAAAAGAAAAATTTCAGGAACATTCAACCTCAAAAGTTCTTTTTCTTAGTCTGAAGTCGTAGAAGCATTTGACTTTTACTTTCTCTTTTTAAGTTTGTACTAGTAGGTATTTTGTATAAATATAATATTTAATTATTGCCTTTGTATTCTTTTTCTCTAGTAAACATCCTGGTTTTTAGCTATCAATATGTAGTTTTACATTTAGGGATTTCTAATGGAAAGAGAAAGGAATCTGAAATCAGAGGACGAGAGTTTATTCTACTTGACCAAACACATACACAATACTGGAAGGAGAGTTTTACAACAAATATTTAATATCTATGACATGTAAAACGTTTTTTGAAATCAAGAAAATTCAAACAATTCAATACAAATATCATCAATAATAACACATGAACAGGTGGCCAACCTTATTAATAACCAGAGAAATATAAATTAAAACAATCCATCAACTTGTAAAAAAGATGAAATTACCCAGAGTTGGTGTAGGTGATGGAAAATTGTCATGTTTGTATACTGTTCATAGAAGTTAAATTGACATAACTTTTTGGTCAGGCAATTTGGAAGTATATATCTAAATTAATAGAGTAGTTTTCTAATAACCTGGGAATCTCTTAATCTAAGAATCTTTACTGTAGATTTTTCTAGAACAGATGTACAAACATCTGTGTACAAGGGTACTCACTGCAGCATTTTGCTAAGGAAAAACTCAGAAAAAATCTATATGTTCAACAGAGAACAGGTACATAATTTATGACACAACTGCACAATATACACCACTAAAATAAAGGATATAAATTTATATGTAGTATGAAAAATGTGAATGATAGCTTGTTGGTGAAAAACAGCAATGACTGGAATATTGTGTGTAACGTAATCCTGCTTTTCTGTATATAATGTAGGCATAGAAAATAGGATTGAAAGGACATACTCTAGTCAACAGTGTATATAGCTTGGGTGGAGGGGGTGTATAATGGGGAAGGAGAGTCCCTTTTCCTATCTATTCCATATACATCTCTGGATTTAAAAGATCATACATGCATATGCATTACCTTCAAAATTAAAATGATAAAGACAAAAGGAGAAGCTTTGGATTTGAATCATGATACTACTGTTTGCAACTTCTATGACCGTGGGGAAGTCGCCTAGCCTCCTGGGGTTTATTTCCTCATTTATAAAAATAGGGAAAGTAATAATACTTGTCTACATATCTTCTAGGGTTGTTGGGAGGATTGAATGTGATAATGGGTTACAGCATTATGAATTATTTATTCATAGAACACAATTATTATAAAAATATTTTGCTCTGATTAAACTAAAAGAAGGACGAGATCGTGTGTGTTTTTCAGTCCCAGTAGCTTTACTAACCAGAAAGCGCCTGCTGATGTGGTGATCACAGTTGCTTTGGTGCAGCTTTCTCTTGACTTTTGGCATTTGTCCATGCTGCTAGCTAAGGCTGAGGTGGCGACTGTGGAAGGTGTGATCTCCTCCCCCTCCCAGCACATATTTGTGTGCATACTCACAGTCTTGCACACACAAACACACACATGCACACTCTATCACAGTACATGAGGTGGCAGCAGCTGCTCCGGCATAGACTTTCACACAACATAAAGGGCTTTTTTGGTGTGGTCTGTGCATTATTTCCTGTTAAGCATGAGCTGAGTCAGTGCCATGCTTTTCCATCTGAAACCTTTCTGAGGCTCAGGCTGTGTTAAGAGCAAACCCTCTCCCCTCCATGCCCACCCCATGGCCCTCTACTGAAGCCAGATCATAATCTGCTCATTTCATGAGGATTTTCAAACCGAATGGACTGGGCCATGTGAGAGATCACTGAAAGGAACAGACCAAGCAGAGGCTAAGAGACTCCACGCTAATCTGCTGAGTCATCTGAAAATGCACAGCTGTGGGAGCTCACGGTGCTTTAAAGAACTTTGGCAGGATGTTTGTTCAGGGGGCCTGTTCCTGCAGCCCTGCTGAATGTTTGGTTAGGAGGCATAATCATTTTTTGGACAGGATCTCCCAAATGTAAAGTGATAGATACTAATGTGGAATATAATACAGAAGATCCAGCTTGGATGTCATAAATAACAATAAATTGTTTAATCTTGCTGAGTTGTAAATCTATGATTGCCAGAGGTCTTTAGTTCACTGGAACATAGTATGGGGGCAGGGGCACTTAGCAAATAGGCAGTTATGATTTTCCAACCAGACAGAAACTGGTCTGATGGAATTTATCTAAAAAGGCATACACATGTATTTTAATAAATTGTGACAACTACTCAGAGAAAACACATGGCCCTAAAGAGGCTGAGGGGTTTGTTTGTTCTACCTATAAATGTATATGTATATTCACCTATATTCTACCTATGTATAAGTAAGAGAATGAGTTTTTGTTTTGGGGATATATATTTGTATGTATCTATACAGATAGATATACACTTACTTAATTTCTGTCTACCTATTAAGGTGCGGTGCCAGAAGGAAAGTATTTTTAAGCATTTAGATAGCTTATTCTATAGCATTTGTGTGCATATAGCCCCCCCATAAAGCTTTGTCTCTTTTCTGGATATATTTAACAAGAGGCTAGAACAGAGTCCAAAATGTCAGAAATGTTTGAACATTCCACAGAAATGAAGGAGGTGTTTCCAAATGACCTATGTTTCTACGGCAATAAATAGAACTTGTGCTGCGTTGGATGGGTCAGGAGTAAGGAATATAAACAGTGTAAGTATGGCTATTCCAGGCAGAAATCTACCTTGTAAGAACAGCTTTGTGCAGTGAGCTCGACAACATTGATCAGTTAGCAGTCCGGTTCAGTACAACATTGATCAGGTAGCAAGCCGGTTCGGCAGTGCCAGTCAGAGACAATCAAAGAAGATGCAGGTCAGCACAAGGATGCAGACATGTACCTGTCACTACCATGGACTTCAGCAGCTTCTTAGTGAGCAGGTTTATGATCAAAGAAGAAAGACGTCGTTGATATATAAGCATGTTACAATTAATTTGCTGTTTAGTTACTAGCAAACAACATCCAGTTTCAGTTTGTAGGTTTTTATTTCTTGTTTCTTTTTTGAAACAGGTTCTTTTTCTGTCATCCAGGTGGGAGTGCAGTCGTTATCGAAGCTCACTGCAGCTTTAAACTCCTGGGCTCCGTGGATCCTCCCACCTCAGCCTCCCAAGAAGCTGGGACTACAGGTGCACACCACCATGGCCAGCAAATTTTTCTTATTCTTTTGTAGAGATGAGGTCTTGCTGTATTGCCCAGGCTGCTCTTGAGCTCCTGGCAGTGTAGATATTTCCATGTTTATACAGATGGTGGTGTAGATATTTCCAAGTTTATACAAATGAGTGTGTAGATATTTCCATGATTTTAAAGATGGCGGTGTAGATATTTCCATGTTTATAGAGATAGCGGTGTAGATATTTCCATGTTTATACAGATAGCGGTGTAGATATTTCCATGTTTATACAGATAGCGGTGTAGATATTTCCATGTTTATACATATCGCGGTGTAGATATTTCTATGTTTATAAAGATAGCGGTGTAGATATTTCCAAGTTTATACAGATGGCGGTGTTGATATTTCCATGTGTATACAGATGGCAGTGTAGATATTTCCATGTTTATAGAGATGGTGGTATAGATATTTCCATGTTTATAGAGATGACTGTGTAGGTATTTGCATGTTTTTACAGATGGTGGTGTAGATATTTTCATGTTTACAGAGATAACAGTGCAGATATTTCCATGTTTATGAAGATAGCGGTGTAGATATTTCCATGTTTATAGAGATGGTGGTGTAGATATTTCCATGTTTATACAGAGGACTGTGTAGATATTTCCATGTTTATACAGATGGCTGTGTAGATATTTCCATGTTTATCCAGATAACAGTTTAGATATTTCCATGTTTATAAAGATAGCGGTTTAGATATTTCCATCTACAGATATATAGCGGTGTAGTTATTTCCATATTTACACAGATAGCGGTGTAGATATTTCCATGTTTATACAGATGGCGGTGTAGATATTTCCACGTTTATACAGATGGTGGTGTAGATATTTCCTTCTTTATACAGATAGCGGTGTAGATATTTCCATGTTTATACAGATGGCGGTGTAAATATTTCCATGTTTATACAGATAGCGGTGTAGATATTACCATATTCAGGCAGATGGCGGTGTAGATATTTCCATGTTTAAATAGATGGCGGTGTAGGTATTTCTATGTTTATAGAGATAGCGTTGTAGATATTACCATATGTATAGATATGGCGGTGTAGGTATTTCCATGTTTACAGAGATAGTGGTGAAGATATTTCGATGTTTATACAGATAGCGGTGTAGATATATCCATGTTTATACAGATAGCATTGTTGGTATTTCCATGTTTATACAGATAGCGGTGTAGATATTTTCGTGTTTATAGAGATGGCGGTGTAGATATTTCCATGTTTATAGAGATGCCGGTGTAGATATTTCCATTTTTATAGAGATAACTTTGTAGGTATTTCCATGTTTATAGAGATAGCGGTGTAGATATTTCCATGTTTTTACAGAAGTCTGTGTAAATATTTCCATGTGTATACAGATGGCAGTTTAGATATTTCCATGTTTATAGAGATTGTGGTGTAGATATTTCTATGCTTATACAGATGACTGAGTAGATATTTCCATGTTTATAGAGATTGCGGTGTAGATATTTCCATTTTTATAGAGATAGCGGTGTAGACATTTCCATGTTTATAGAGATAGCGGTGTATATATTTCCATATTTATACAGATAGCGGTGTAGATATTTCCATGTTTATACCGATGGCGGTGTAGATATTTCCATGTTTATACAGATGGCGGTGTACATATTTACTTGTTTATACAGATAGCGGTGTAGATATTTCCATGTTTATACAGCTAGCGGTGTACATATTTCCATGTTTACAGAGATAGCGGCGTAGATATTTCCATCTTTGCACAGATTGCGGTGTAGATATTTCCATCTTTACAAAGATAGTTATGTAGATATTTCCCAGTTTACACACATAGCTGTGTAGATATTTCCATGAGTACACAGATAGCGTTGTAGATATTTCCATGTTTAGAAAGATAGCGGTGTAGATATTTCCATGTTTATACCGATAGCGGTGTAGGTATTTCCATGTTTATAGTGATAGCGGTGGAGATATTTCCATGTTTATATAGATTGCGTTGTAGATATTTTCATGTTTATAGAGATGGCGGTGTAGATATTTCCATGTTAATAGAGATTGCGGTGTAGATATTTCCATGTTTATAAAGATAGCGGTGTAGGTATTTCCATGTTTACACAGATAGCGGTGTAGATATTTCCATGTTTATACAGCTCGCGCTGTAGATATTTCCATCTTTATACAGATGGCATTGGAGGTATTTCCATGTGTATACAGATGGCAGTGTAGATATTTCCATGTTTATAGAGATAGTGGTGTTGATATTTCCATGTTTATACAGATGACAGTGTAGATATCTGCATGTTTATACAGATGGCGCTGTAGATATTTGCATGTTTATAGAGATAACGGTGTAAATATTTCCATGTTTATAAAGATAGCGGTTTAGACATTTCCATGTTTATAAAGATAACCGTGTAGGTATTTCCATATTTATACAGATAGCGGTGTAGATATTTCCATCTTTATACAGACGGCGGTGTAGATATTTCCATGTTTATACAGATGGCTGTGTAGATATTTCCATGTTTATACAGATGGCGGTGTAGATATTTCCATCTTTACACAGATAGGTATGTAGATATTTCCCAGTTTACACAGATAGCTGTGTAGATATTTCCATGTTTACACAGATAGCGTTGTAGATATTTCCATGTTTATACAGATAGAGCTATAGATATTTCCATGTTTATACAGATAGCGATGTGGATATTTCCATGTTTATACTGATAGCGTTGGAGATATTTCAATGTTTATACAGATGGCTGTGTAGATATTTCCTTGTTTATACAGATAGCCGTGAAGATATTTCCATGTTTATACAGATAGTGGTGTAGATATTTCCATGTTTATAGAGATGACGGTGTAGATATTTCAATGTTTATAGAGATAGCATTGTAGATATTTGCATGTGTATAGATATGGCGGTGTAGGTATTTGTATGTTTTTAGAGATAGTGCTGAAGATATTTCCATGTTTATACAGATAGCGGTGTAGATATTTCCATGTTTTTACAGATATCGGTGTTGGTATTTCCATGTTTATACAGATAGCGGTGAAGATATTTCCATGTTTATAGAGGTAGCGGTGTGGATATTTCCATGTTTATACAGATGGCGGTGTTGATAGTTCCATGTTTATGGAGATGGCGGTGTAGATATTTTCATGTTTATAGAGATGGCGATGTAGATATTTCCATGTTTATAGAGATAGTGGTGAAGATATTTCCAGGTTTATAGAGATATCCGTGTAGGTATTTCCATGTTTATACAGATGTCTGTGTAGATATATCCATGTGTATACAGATGGCATTTTAGATATTTCCGTGTTTATAGAGATTGTGGTGTAGATATTTCCATGCTTATACAGATGACTGAGAAGATATTTCCACGTTTATAGAGATTGCGGTGTAGATATTTCCATTTTTATAGAGATAGCGGTGTAGACATTTCCATGTTTATAGAGATAGCGGTGTATATATTTCTTTATTTATACAGATAGCGGTGTAGATATTTCCATGTTTATACCGATGGCGGTGTAGATATTTCCATATTTATACAGATGGCGGTGTAGATATTTACTTGTTTATACAGATAGCGGTGTAGATATTTCCATGTTTATACAGATAGCGGTGTACATATTTCCATGTTTACAGAGATAGCGGTGTAGATATTTCCATCTTTGCACAGATTATGGTGTAGATATTTCCATCTTTACAAAGATAGTTATGTAGATATTTCCCAGTTTACACAGATAGCTGTGTAGATATTTCCATGTGTACACAGATAGCGTTGTAGATATTTCCATGTTTAGACAGATAGCGGTGTAGATATTTCCATGTTTATACCGATAGCGGTGTAGGTATTTCCATGTTTATAGTGATAGCGGTGGAGATATTTCCATGTTTAAATAGATTGCGTTGCAGATATTTTCATGTTTATAGAGATGGCGGTGTAGATATTTCCATGTTAATAGAGATTGCGGTGTAGATATTTCCATGTTTATAAAGATAGCAGTGTAGGTATTTCCATGTTTACAGAGATAGCGGTGTAGATATTTCCATGTTTATACAGCTCGCGGTATAGATATTTCCATCTTTATACAGATGGCATTGGAGGTATTTCCATGTGTATACAGATGGCAGTGTAGATATTTCCATGTTTATAGAGATAGTGGTGTTGATATTTCCATGTTTATACAGATGACAGTGTAGATAACTGCATGTTTATACAGATGGCGCTGTAGATATTTGCATGTTTATAGAGATAACGGTGTAAATATTTCCATGTTGATAAAGATAGCGGTTTAGACATTTCCATGTTTATAAAGATAGCCGTGTAGATATTTCCATATTTATACAGATAGCGGTGTAGATATTTCCATCTTTATACAGACGGCGGTGTAGATATTTCCATGTTTATACAGATGGTGGTGTAGATATTTCCATGTTTATACAGATGGCGGTGTAGATATTTCCATGTTTATACAGATGGCGGTGTAGATATTTCCAAGTTTTCAGAGATAGCAGTGCAGATATTTCCATCTTTCCACAATTTGCGTTGTAGATATTTCCATCTTTACACAGATAGGTATGTAGATATTTCCCAGTTTAAACAGATAGCTGTGTAGATATTTCCATGTTTACACAGATAGCGTTGAAGATATTTCCATGTTTATACAGATAGAGCTATAGATATTTCCATGTTTATACAGATAGCGATGTGGATATTTCCATGTTTATACTGATAGCATTGGAGATATTTCCATGTTTATACAGATGCCTGTGTAGATATTTCCTTGTTTATACAGATAGCTGTGAAGGTATTTCCATGTTTATACAGATAGTGGTGTAGATATTTCCATGTTTATAGAGATGGCGGTGTAGATATTTCTATGTTTATAGAGATAGCATTGTAGATACTTGCATGTGTATAGATATGGCGGTGTAGGTATTTGCATGTTTTTAGAGATAGTGGTGAAGATATTTCCATGTTTATGCAGATAGCGGTGTAGATATTTCCATGTTTTTACAGATATCGGTGTTGGTATTTCCATGTTTATACAGATAGCGGTGAAGATATTTCCATGTTTATAGAGGTAGCGGTGTGGATATTTCCATGTTTATGCAGATGGCGGTGTCGATAATTCCATGTTTATGGAGATGGCAGTGTAGATATTTTCATGTTTATAGAGATGGCGATGTAGATATTTCCATGTTTACAGATATGGTGGTGAAGATATTTCCAGGTTTATAGAGATATCCGTGTAGGTATTTCCATGTTTATACAGATGTCTGTTTAGATATTTCCATGTGTATACAGATGGCCGTTAAGATATTTCCATGTTTATAGAGATTGTGGTGTAGATATTTCCATGCTTATACAGAAGACTGAGTAGATATTTGATTGTTATAGAGATTGCGGTGTAGATATTTCCATTTTTATAGAGATAGCGGTGTAGACATTTCCATGTTTATAGAGATAGCGGTGTAGATATTTCCATATTTATACAGATAGCGGTGAAGATATTTCCATGTTTATACCGATGGCGGTGTAGACATTTCCATGTTTATACAGATGGCGGTGTAGATATTTCCTTGTTTATACAGATAGCGGTTTAGATATTTCCATGTTTATACAGATAGCGGTGTAGATATTTCCATGATTATAGTGATAGTGGTGGAGATATATCCATGTATATATAGATTGCGTTGCAGATATTTCCATGTTTATAGAGATGGAGGTGTCGATATTTCCATGTTAATAGAGACTGCGGTGTAGATATTTCCATGTTTATAGAGATAGCGTTGTAGGTATTTCCATGTTTATAGAGATAGAGGTGTAAATATTTGCATGTTTATACAGATAGCGGTGTTATTTCCATGTTAATGCACAGATCGGTGTAGATATTTCCATGTTTATACAGCTCACGGTGAAGATATTTCCATCTATATACAGATGGCAGTGTAGGTATTTCCATGTTTATACAGATAGTGGTGTAGATATTTCCATGTTTATAAAGATAGCGGTTTAAATATTTTCATGTACAGAGATATAGCGGTATAGTTATTTCCATATTTACACAGATAGCGGTGTAGATATTTCCATGTTTATACAGATGGTGGTGTAGATATGTCCATGTTTATACAGATGGTGGTGTAGATATTTCCTTGTTTATACAGATAGCGGTGTAGATATTTCCATGTTTTTAAAGATGGCGGTGTAGATATTTCCATGTTTATAGAGATAGCGGTGTAGATATTTCCATGTTTATAGAGATAGCGGTGTAGATATTTCCATGTTTATAGAGATAGCGGTGTAGGTATTTCCATGTTTATAGAGATATCGGTGTAGATATTTCCAAGTTTATACAGAAGGCTGTGAAGATATTTCCATGTGCATACAGAAGGCAGTGTAGATATTTCCATGCTTATACAGATGGTGATGTAGGTATTTCCATGTTTATATAGATGACTGTGTAGATATTTCCATGTTATTACAGATGGCGGTGTATTTATTTCCATGTTTATAGAGATAGCAGTGTATATATTTCCATGTTTGTAGGGTTAGCGGTGTACATATTTCCATGTTTATTCAGATGGCTGTGTAGATAATTCCATGTTTATACAGATGGCTGTGTAGATATTTCCGTGTTTATACAGATGGCAGTGTAGATATTTCCATGTTTATACCGATGGCAGTGTAGATATTTCCATGTTTGTAGAGATTGCGGTGTAGATATTTCCATGTTTATACAGATGGTGGTGTAGATATTTCCAAGTTTATAGAGATAGTGGTGTAGATATTTCCATGTTTATACTCATCACGGTGTAGATATTCACATGTTTATAGAGATAGCGGTGTAGATATTTCCATATTTATTCAGATAGCGGTGTAGTTATTTCCATGTTTACACAGAGAGCGGTGTAGATATTTCCATGTTTATACAGATAGCGGTGTAGATATTTCCATGTTTATACAGATAGAAGTGCTGGTATTTCCATGTTTATACAGATAGCATTGTAGATATTTCCATGTTTGTACAGCTCACTGTGGACATTTCCATGTTTATAGAGATAGCGGTGTAGATAGTTCCATGTTTACGGAGATGGCAGTGTTGCTATTTTCATGTTTATAGAAATGGCGGTGTAGTTATTTCCATGTTTCCTGAGAGAGTGTTGTATATATTTCCATGTTTATAGAGATAGCGGTGCAGGTATTTCCATGTTTACCGAGATACCGGTGTAGATATTTCCATGTTTATACAGATGGTTCTGTAGATATTTCCATGTGTATACAGATGGCATTGTAGTTATTTACATGTTTATAGACATAGCGGTGTAGATATTTCCATTTTTGTATAGATGGCGGTGTTGTTATTTCAATTTTAATACAGATGGCCATGTAGATATTTCCATGTTGATACAGATGGTGGTGTAGATATTTTCTTGTTTATGTATATGGCAGTGTAGGTATTTCCATGTTTATAGAGAAGGCAGTGTATATATTTCCCTGTTTACAGAGATAGCAGTGTAGATATTTCCATGTTTATACAGATAGCGATGTAGATAGTTCCATGTGTATACAGATAGCGGTGTTCGTATTTCAATGCTTATACAGATACCGGTGTAGATATTACCAGGTTTATACAGCTCACGGTGTAGATATTTTCATCTTTATACAGATGACAGTGTAGATATTTCCATGTTTTACAGATGGCGGTGTAGATATTTCCATGTTTATACAGATGGCAGTGCAGATATTTCCATCTTTTTACAGATAGTGGTGTAGATATTTCCATGTTTATACAGATGACTGTGTAGGTATTTCCATGTATATACAGAAGGCAGTTTAGATACTTCCAAGTTCATACAGATAGCCATGTAGATATTTCCATGTTTATACAGATAGCCGTGTAGACATTTTCATGTTTATAGAGATAGAGGTGTGGATATTTCCATATTCATTCAGATAACGGTGTAGATATCTCCATGTTTATACAGATCACGGTGTAGATATTTCCATCTTTCTTCAGATTGCAGTGTATATATTTCTACGTTTATACAGATGGCGGTGTAGATATTTCCATTTTTACACAGATCGCGGTGTAGATATTTCCATGTTTATGCAGATGGCGGTGTAGATATTTCCATGTTTACTGAGATTGCGTTGTAGATATTTCTATGTTTATAGAGATAGTGGTGTAGATAATTTCATGTTTATAGAGATGGCGGTGTAGGTATTTCCATGTTTATAGAGATAGTGGGGTAGATATTTCCATGTTTACAGTCAGCGCTGTAGATATTTCCGTGTTTATACAGATATTGGTGTTGGTATTTCCATGTTTATACACATAGCTTTGTAGATATTTCCATGTTTATACAGCTTGCGGTGTAGATATTTCCATCTTTATATAGATGGCAATGTGGTAATTTCCATGTTTATGCAGATAGTGGTGTAGATATTTCCATTTTTATACAGATAGCGGTGCAGTTATTTCCATGTTTATAGAGATAGGGGTGTAGGTATTTCCATGTGTATACAGATTGCGGTGCAGATGTTTCCAAGTTTATACTGATGGCTGTGTAGATATTTCCACGTGTATACACATGGTCGTGTAGATATTGCCATGTCTATAGAGATGCTGTTGTAGATATTTCCATGTATATACAGATGACTGTGTAGATATTTCCATGTTTCTACAGATGACGGTGAAGATATTTCCATGATTATAGAGATAGCGGTATAGATATTTCCATGTTTATACGGATAGCAGTGAAGATATTTCCATGTTTATAGAGATAGCGTTGTATATATTTCCATCTTTGCACAGATTGTGGAGCAGATATTTCCATCTTTACACAGATAGCGGTGTAGATATTTCCATGTTTACACAGATAGCGTTGTAGACATTTCCATGTTTAAACAGATAGCGGTGTAGATAATTCCATGTTTATAGATATAGCTGTGTAGATGTTTCAATGTTTATACAGATAGCGGTGGAGTTATTTCCTTGTTTATACAGATAGCAGTGTAGATATTTCCATGCTTATAGAGATAACGGTGTAGATATTTCCATGTTTATAGTGTTAGCGGTGTAGATATTTCCATGTGTATTCAGATGGTGGTGTAGATATTTCCACTTTTTTACAGATGGCGGTGTAGATATTTCCATGTTTATACAGAGAGTGGTGTGGATATTACCATGTTTACACAGAGAGCGGTGTAGATATTTAAATCTTTGCACAGATTGCGGTGTAGATATTTCCTACTTTACAAGATAGCGGGGTAGATATTTCCATGTTTATACAGATAGCGGTGTAGATATTTCCATCTTTATACAGATAGCGGTGTAGATGTTTCCATGTTTATATAGAATGCGGTGGAGATATTCCCATGTTTATACAGATCGTGGTGTAGATATTTCCATGTTTATACAGATATCTGTGGAGATAATTCCATGTTTATACAGATAGCGGTGGAGACATTACCATGTTTATACTGATGGCGGTGTAGGTATTTCCATGTTTTCACAGATGGCACTGTAGATATTTCCATGTTTATAGAGATGACTGTGTTGTTATTTCCATGTTTATACAGAAGGCGGTTTAGGTATTTCCATATTTATAGAGTTAGCCTTTTAGATATTTCCATGTTTATTCAGATAGTGGTGTAGACATTTCCATGTTTATACAGATAGCGGTGTAGATATTTCCATATTTATACAGATCTTGGTGAAGATATTTGCATGTTTATACAGTTAGCGGTGTAGATATTTCCAAGTTTATACAGATCGCGGTGTAGACATTTCCATCTTTACACAGATGGCAGTGTAGATATTTCTATGTTTATACAGACGGCGGCATAGATATTTCCATGTTTATACAGAGGGCTGTGTAGATATTTCCGTGTGTATACATGGCAGTGTAGATATTTCCATGTTTATGCAAATGGAGGTGTAGATATTCCCATGTTTATAGAGATAACGGTGGAGATATTTCCATGTTTATACAGATGGATGTGTAGATATTTCCATGTGTATACACATGGCAGAGTAGATATTTCAAATTTTATAGAGATGGTGGAGTAGGTATATCCATGTTTATACACATGACTCTGTAGATATTTGTATGTTTATACAGATGGCAGTGTACATATTTCCATTTTTATAGAGATAACGGTGATGAATTTCCATGTTTATACAGATAGCAGTGTAGATATTTCCATGTTTATGGAGATAGCGGTGTAGAAATTTCCATATTTACACTGATAGCGGTTCAGATATTTCCATGTTTATAAAGATCCCGGTGTAGATATTTCCATGTTTGTATAGATGGCGGTGTAGATATTTCCATGTTTATACAGATAGCGGCGTAGATATTTCCATGTTTATACAGATAGCGGTGCAGATATTTCCATGTTTACAGAGATAGCGGTGTTGATATTTCCATCTTTGCACAGATTGCAGTGTTGATATATAAATCTTTACACAGATAGCGGTGTAGATATTTGAAAGTTTACACAGATAGCTGTGTAGTTATTTCCATGTTTACACAGATAGTGTTGTAGATATTTCCGTGGTTATTGAGATAGCGGTTTGGATATTTCCATATTTATTCAGATAGCGGTGTAGATATTTCCACGTTTATACAGATAGCGCTGTAGATATTTCCATGTTACAGAGATAGCGGTGTAGATATTTCCATCTTTGAACAGATTGCGGTGTATATCTTTCCATCTTTACACAGATTGCGGTGTAGATATTTCCAAGTTTACACAGATAGCTTTGTAGATATTTCCATGTTTACACAGATAGCGTTGTAGATATTTCCACGTTTACACACATAGCAGTGTAGATATTTCCAGGTTTATAGAGATAGCGGTGTAGATATTTCCATATTTATGGAGATGGCGGTGTAGATATTTCCATGTTTTTACAGATAGCGGTGTAGATATTTCCATGTTTTTACAGATAGCGTTGTTGACATTTCCATGTTTATACAGATAGCGGTGAAGATATTTCCATCTTTATACAGATAGCAGAGTAGATATTTCCATGTTTACACAGATAGTGATGTAGGTATTTCCATGTTTACACTGATAGTGTTGCAGATATTTCCATGTTTATACAGATAGCCGTGTAGATATTTCCATGTTTATACAGATAGCGGTGCAGATATTTCCACGTTTATGCAGATGGCGGTGTACATATTTCCTAGTTTATAGAGATGGCGGTGTAGATATTTCCATGTTTATAGAGATAGCGGTGTAGGTATTTCCATGTTTATAGTGATAGCGGTGTAGTTATTTCCAGGTTTATACAGATAGCAGTGTAGATATTTCCATGTTTATATGGATAGCGGTGTTGGTATTTCCATGTTTATTGGGATAGCGGTGTAGATAATTCCATGTTTATACAGATGGCTGTGTAGATATTTCTATGTTTATACAGATGGTGATATAGATATTTCCATGTTTATACAGATGACTGTGTAGGTATTTCCATGTTTATGCAGATGTCGGTGTAGATATTTTCATGTTTATAGGGATGCCGATGTAGATATTTACATGTTTATACACATAGCGGTGTAGACATTTCCATGTTTATAGAGATAGCAGTGTAGATATTTCCATGTTTACAGAGATAGCGGTGTAGATATTTCCATTTTTGCACAGATTGCGGTGTAGATATTTCCATCTTTACACAGATATCGGTGTAGATATTTCCAAGTTTACGAAGATAGCTGTGTAGATATTTCCATGTTTACACTAATAGTTTTGTAGATATTTCAATGTTTATAGAGATAGCGGAGTAGTTATTTCCATGTTTTCAGAGAAAGCGGTGTAGATATTTCCCTCTTTGCACAGATTGCCGTGTAGATATTTTCATTTTTACACAGATACCTGTGTAGATATTTCTAACTTTACACAGATAGCTGTGTAGATATTTCCATGTTTACACAGATAGCGCTGTAGATATTTCCATGTTTATGCAGATAGCGGTGTAGATATTTACCATGTTTATAGACATAGCAGTGTCGATATTTCCATGTTTATAAAGATGGCTGTGTAGATATTTCCATGTTTATAGAGATAACGGTGTAGATATTTCCATCTTTATACAGATAGCGGTGTAGATATTTCCATGTTTATACAGATGGTGGTGTAGATATTTCCATGTTTATGGAGATGGCGGTGTAGATATTTTCATGTTTATGTAGATGGCGGTGTAGATATTTCCATGTTTTTAGAGATTGTGGTGTTGATAATTCCATGTTTATAGAGATAGCACTGTAGGTATTTCCTTGTTTATACAGATAGTTGTGTAGATACATCCATGTTTATACAGATGGCTGTGTAGATATTTCCATGTGTATGCAGATGACTCTGTAGATATTTGTATGTTTACACAAATGGTGGTGTAGATATTTCCATATTTATACAGAAAGCGGTGTAGATATTTCCGTGTTTATACAGATAACGGTGTAGATATATCCATGTTTATACAGATAGCGATGTAGATATTTCCATGTTTATACAGATAGTGGTGTAGGTATTTCCATGTTTACAGAGATAGCGGTGTAGATATTTCCATCTTTACACAGATTGCGGTGTAGATATTTCCATCTTTACACAGATAGCGGTGTAGATATTTTCATATTTATACAGATCGTGGTGTAGATATTTCCATCTTTCCACAGATGGAAGTTTAGATATTTCCAAGTTTATACAGATGACAGTGTAGATATTTCCATGTTTATACAGATAGCAGTGTAGATATTTCCATGTTCATGCAGATGGTGTTGTAGATATTTCCATGTTTATAGAGATTGCGGTGTAAATATTTCTATGTTTATAGAGATAGCGGTGAAGATATATCTATGTGTATACAGATGGGGGTGTAGGTATTTCCATGTTTATAGAGATAGTTGTGTAGTTATTTCCATTTTTATACAGATAGCGGTGTAGGTATTTCCATGTTTATACAGATAGCGGTGTTGGTATTTCCATGTTTATACGACTAGCGTTGTAGATATTTCCATGTTTATACAGCTCGCGGTGTAGATATTTACATCTTTATAGAGATGGCAGTGTTGATATTTCCAAGTTTATAGAGATGGCGGTGTAGATATTTTCATGTTTCCACAGATAGCGTTGAAGATATTTCCATGTTTATACAGATAGCGGTGTAGATATTTCCATGTTTGTACAGATCGTGGTGTAGATATTTACATGTTTATACAGATAGTGGTGTAGATATTAACATGTTTATACAGACAGTGGTGTAGCTATTTCCATGTTTACACACATAGCGTGATAGATATTTGCATGTTTATACAGATTATGGTGTAGATATGTCCATGATTATACAGATTGCGATGTAGATATTTTCATGTTTATACAGATAGCGGTGGAGATATTTCCATGTTTATAGAGACTGCGGTATAGATATTTCCATGTTTATATAGATAGCGGTGTAGATATTTCCATGTATATACACATGGCTGAGTACATATTTCCATGTTTATACAGATGGCTGGGTACATATTTCCATGTTCATATAGATAGCGGTGTTGATTTTTCCATGTTTATAGAGATAGCTGTGTGGATATTTCCATGTTTATACAGATAGGAGTGTAGATATTTCCATGTTTATAGAGATGGCGGTGTAGATATTTCCATGTTTATACAGATCTTGGTGTAGATATTTCCATGTTTATACAGATCACGGTGTAGATATTTCCATGTTCATGCAGATCGCGGTGTAGATATTTCCATGTTTATACAGATCATGGTGTAGATATTTCCATGTTTATACAGATCATGGTGTTGATATTACCATGTTTATAGGGATAGCGGTGCAAATATTTCCACATTTATACAGATAGCTGTGTAGTTATTAGTATGTTTATATAGATAGCGGTGTAGATATTTCCATGTATAAACAGAGGTCTGTGTATATATTTCTATGTTTTAACAGATGGCGGTGTAGGTATTTCCTTGTTTATACAAATAGTGGTGTAGTTATTTCCATGTTTATACAGATAGCGGTGTAGATATTTCCATGTATATACAGATGGCTGTGTAGATATTTCCATGTTTATACAGATGTCTGTGTAGATATTTAAATGTTTATACAGATGACTTTGTAGGTATTTCCATGTTTATACAGATGGCGGTGTAGATATTTCCATGTTTATACAGATCGCGGTGTAGATATTTCCATGTTTATACAGACAGCAGTGGAGATATTTCCATGTTTATACACATAGCGATGTACATATTTCCATGTTTATAGAGACAACGGTGTAGGTATTTCCATGTTTATACAGATAGCGGTGCAGATATTTCCATGTTTATACAGATGCCTATGCAGATATTTCCATATTTATACAGAGGGCTCTGTAGATATTTCCATATTTATGCAGATGGCAGTGTAGATATTTCCATGTTTTACACATGACTGTGTAAGTATTTCCATGGTTATACAAATGGCTTTGTATATATTTCCATGTTTATAGAGATAGTGGTGCAGATATTTCCATGTTTATACAGATAGCAGGGTAAATATTTCCATGTTTATACAGATCGTGGTGTAGATATTTCCATGTTTATACAGATACCGGTGTAGATATTTCCATGTTTATACAGACCGCAATGTAGATATTTCCATGTTTATAGAGATAGCGGTGTAGATATTTCCATGTTTGTACAGACGGCGGTGTTGATATTTCCATCTATACACAGATTGCCGTGTAGGTATTTCCATGTGTATACAGATGGCATGGTAGATATTTCCAAGTTTATACAGATGGTGGTGTAGATATTTCCATGTTTATACAGACGACTCTATAGGTATTTCCATGTTTTTACAGATGGCATCGTAGATATTTCCATGCTTATAGAGATATCAGTGTAGATATTTCCATGTTTATAGAGATAGCAGTGTAGATATTTCCATATTTATACAGATAACGGTGAAGATATTTCCATGTTTATTCAGATAGCGGCGTAGATTTTTCCATGTTTATACAGATCACGTTGTAGTTATTTCCATGTTTATATAGATAGCGGTGTAGATATTTCCATGTTTATACAGATAGCGGTTTAGATATTTCCATGTTTATACAGACCGCGGTGTAGATATTTCCATGTTTATACAGATAGCCGTGCAGATACTTTCATGTTTGTACAGATGGCGGTGTTGATATTTCCATCTATTCACAGATGACCGTCTGTATATTTCCATGTTTATATAGATGGCGGTGCAGATGTTTCCTTGTATATGTAGATGGAGGTGTAGATATTTCCATGCTTATACAGATAGCGTTGTAGTTATTTCCATGTTTATATAGATAGCGGTGTAGATATTTCCATGTATATACACATGTCTGTGTGGATATTTCCATGTTTATACAGATGGCGGTGTAGATATTTCCAGGTTTATACAGATAACTTTGTAAGTTTTTCCATGTTTATACAGATGGCGGTGAAGATATTTCGATGTTTATAGAGATAGCAGTGGAGATATTTCCATGTTTATACAGATAGCGGTGTAGATATTTCCATGTTTTTACTGATCGCGGTGTAGATATTTCCATGTTTATAGAGATGGCGGTGTAGATATTTCCATGTTCATAGAGATAGCAGTGTTGATTTTTCCATGTTTATAGAGACAGTGGTGTGGATATTTCCATGTTTAGACAGATAGGGGTGTGGATATTTCCATGTTTATAGAGATGGCGATGTAGATATTTCCATGTTTATACAGATCACGGTGTAGATATTTCCATGTTTATACAGATCATGGTGTAGATACTTCCATGTTTATACAGATCGCAGTGTTGATATTACCATGTTTATAGGGATAGCGATGCAAATATTTCCACATTTATACAGATAGCGGTGTAGTTATTAGCATGTTTATACAGATAGCGGTGTAGATATTTCCATGTATAAACAGATGTCTGTGTAGATATTTCCATGTTTAAACAGATGGTGGTGTAGATATTTCCTTGTTTATACAAATAGCGGTGTATTTATTTCCATGTTTATACAGATAGCGGTGTAGGTATTTCCATGTATATACAGACGGCTGTGTAGATATTTCCATGTATATACAGATGGCTGTGTAGATATTTCCATGTTTATACAGATGACTTTGTAGGTATTTCCATGTTTATACAGATTGCGGTGTAGATATTTCCATGTTTATAGAGATAGCTGTGTAGATATTTCCATGTTTATACAGATGGCAGTGTAGATATTTCCATGTTTATACAGATAACTTTGTAAGTATTTCCAAGTTTATACAGATGGCGGTGTAGATATTTCGATGTTTATAGACATAGCAGTGGAGATATTTCCATGTTTATACATATAGCGGTGTAGATATTTCCATGTTTATACTGATGACGGTGTAGATATTTCCATGTTTATAGAGATGGCGGAGTAGAGATTTCCATGTTCATAGAGATAGCAGTGTTGATTTTTCCATGTTTATAGAGATAGCTGTGTGGATATTTCCATGTTTATACAGATAGGGGTGTAGATATTTCCATGTGTATAGGCATGGCGGTGTAGATATTTCCATGCTTATACAGATCAAGTTGTAGATATTTCCTTGTTTATACAGATCGTGGTGTAGATATTTCCATGTTTATACAGATCATGGTGTAGATATTTCCATGTTTATACAGATCGCGGTGTTGATATTACCATGTTTATAGGGATAGCGGTGCAAATATTTCCACATTTATACAGATACCTGTGTAGTTATTAGCATGTTTATACAGATGGCGGTGTAGATATTTCCATGCATAAACACATGTCTGTGTATATATTTAGATATTTCCATGTTTATAGAGACGGCGGTGAAGTTATTTCCATGTTTATACAGATCACGGTGTAGCTATTTCCTTGTTTATACAAATAGCGGTGTAGTTATTTCCATGTTTATACAGATAGCGGTGTAGTTATCTCCATGTATACACAGATGTCTCTGTAGATATTTCCATGTTTATACAGATGGCTGTGTAGATATTTAAATGTTTATACAGATGACTTTGTAGGTATTTCCATGTTTATACAGATGGCGGTGTAGGTATTTCCATGTTTATGGAGATATCTTTGTAGATATTTCCACGTTTATACAGATAGCGGTGTAGATATTTCCATGTTTATACAGATCGCGGTGTAGATATTTCCATGTTTATAGAGATAGCGGTGTAGATATTGCCATATTTATACAGATAACGGTGTAGATATTTCCATGTTTATACAGATAGCGGTGTAGATATTTCCATGTTTATACAGATCACGGTGTAGTTATTTCCATGTTTTTAGAGATAGCGGTGAAGATATTTCCTTGTTTATACAGATAGCGTTTTAGATATTTCCATGTTTATACAGACCGCGGTGTAGATATTTCCATGTTTATACAGATAGCGGTGCAGATATTTCCATGTTTGTACAGATGGCGGTGTTGATATTTCCATCTATACACAGATGACCGTGTAGATATTTCCATGTTTATACAGATGGCGGCGCAGATATTTCCATGGATATGTAGATGGCGGTGTAGATATTTCCATGTTTATTCAGATAGCGGTGTAGTTATTTCCATGTTTATATAGATAGCGGTGTAGATATTTCCATATATATACACATGGCTGTGTAGATATTCCCATGTTTATACAGATGGCGGTGTAGATATTTCCATGTTTATACAGATAGCGGTGTAGATATTTCCATGTTTATACTGATCGCGGTGTAGATATTCCCATGTTTATAGAGATGGCGGTGCAGATTTTTCCATGTTCATAGGGATAGCGGTGTTGATTTTTCCATGTTTATAGAGATAGCGGTGTGGATATTTCCATTTTGATACAGATAGGGGTGTGGATATTTCCATGTTGATAGAGATGGCAGTGTAGATATTTCCATGTTTATGCAGATCACGGTGTAGATATTTCCATGTTTATACAGATCGCGGTGTAGATATTTCCATGTTTATACAGATCATGGTGAAGATATTTCCATGTTTATACAGATCGCGGTGTTGATATTACCATGTTTATAGGGATAGCGGTGCAAATATTTCCACATTTATACAGATAGCAGTGTAGTTATTAACATGTTTATACAGATAGCGCTGTAGATATTTCCTTCTATAAACAGATGTCTGTGTAGATATTTCCATGTTTAAACAGATGGTGTTGAAGATATTTCCTTGTTTGTACAAATAGCGGTGTATTTATTTCCATGTTCATACAGATAGCGGTGTAGATATTTCCATGTATATACAGACGGCTGTGTAGATATTTCCATGTTTATACAGATGGTTGTGTATATATTTCCATGTTTATACAGATGACTTTGTAGGTATTTCCATGTTTATACAGATTGCGATGTAGATATTTCCATGTTTATAGAGATAGCTGTGTAGATATTTCCGTGTTTATACAGATAGCGGTGTAGATATTTCCATGTTTATCCAGATCGCGGTGTACATATTTCCATGTTTATACAGATCGCAGTGTAGATATTTCCATGTTCCTACACATGACTGTGTTGGTATTTCCATGTTTATACAGATGGCTTTGTAGATATTTCCATGTTTATACAGATCGCGGTGTTGATATTACCATGTTTATAAGGATAGTGGTGCAAATGTTTCCACATTTATGCAGATAGCGGTGTAGTTATTAGCATATTTATACAGATAGCAGTGTAGATGTTTCCATGTATAAACAGAGGTCTGTGTATATATTTCCAAGTTTAAACAGATGGCGGTGTAGATATTTCCTTGTTTACACAAGTAGCGGTGTAGTTATTTCCATGTTTATACAGATCACGGTGTAGATATTTCCTTGTTTATACAAATAGCTGTGTAGTTATTTCCATGTATATACAGATAGCGGTGTAGATATTTCCTTGTTTATACAAATAGCGGTGTAGATATTTCCATGTTTATACAGATCACGGTGTAGGTAATTCCTTGTTTATACAAATAGCGGTGTAGTTATTTCCATGTTTATACAGATAGCGGTGTAGATAATTCCATGTATATACAGATGGCTGTGTAGATATTTCCATGTTTAGACAGATGGCTGTGTAGATATTTCCATGTTTATACAGATGACTTTGTAGGTATTTCCAAGTTTATACAGATAGCGGTGTAGATATTTCCATGTTTATATGGATGGTGGTGTAGGTATTACCATGTTTATACAGATAGCGGTGTAGATATTTCCATGTTTATACAGATCATGGTGAAGATATTTCCATGTTTATACAGATTGCGGTGTAGATATTTCCATGTTTATACAGATCGCAGTGTAGTTATTTCCATGTTTTTACAGATGGCGGTGTAGATATTTCCATGTTTTAAGAGATGCCGGTGTAGATATTTCCATGTTCATAGAGATAGCGGTGTAGATATATCTGTGTTCATAGAGATAGCAGTGAGGATATTTCCATGTTTATAGTGATAGCGGTTTTGATAATTCATATTTATACATATAGCGGTGTAGATATTTCCAGGTTTATACAGATTGCGGTGTAGATATTCCCATGTTTATACAGATAGCGGTGTAGATATTTCCACGTTTATACAGATGGCGGTGTAGATATTTCCATCTTTCTACAAATGGCAGTGTAGATATTTCCATGTTTATAGAGATGGCGGTGTAGATATTTCCATGTTTATATAAATGACAGTGTAGATATTTTCTTGTTTATGTAGATGGCGTAGTAGCTACCTCCATGTTTAAAGAGATGGCGGTGTGTATATTTCCATGTTGATGGAGATAGCGGTGTAGATATTTCCATGATTATACAGATAGTGGTGTAGATATTTCCATGTTTTTACAGATAGCGGTGCAGATATTTCCATCTTTATTCAGAGAGTGCTGTACATATTTCCATGTTTATACAGATCACTGTGTAGATATTTTGATGTTTCTACAGATAACGTTGTAGATATTTCCATCTTTATACAAACGGTTGTGTAGATATTTCCATGTTCCTACACAAGGCTGTGTGGTTATTTCCATGTTTATACAGATGGCGGTGTAGATATTTCCATATTTATAGAGATTGCAGTGTAGATATTTCCAGGTTTATACAGATAGCGGTGTAAATATTTCCATGTTTATACAGATCGTGGTTTAGATATTTCCATGTTTATACAGACTGCAGTGTTGGTATTTCTATGTTTATACAGATAGCGGTGTAGATATTTCCATGTTTGTACAGATGGCGGTGTTGATATTTCCATCTGTACACAGATTGCCGTGTAGATATGTCCATCTTTATACAGATGGCGTTTTAGATATTTCCATGGATATGCAGATGGCGGTGTGGATGTTTCCATGTTTATAGAGATAGCGGTGTAGGTATTTCCATGTTTATCGACATAGCGGTGTAGATATTTCCATGTTTATATAGATGGCGTTGTAGATATTTCCATGTTTATACAGATGGAGGAGTAGATATTTCCATGTTTATGGAGATGGCAGTGTAGATATTTTCATGTTTATAAAGATGGCGGTGTAGATATTTCCACGTTTATAGAGATAGCAGTGTAGATATTTACATGTTTATACAGATGGCTGTGCAGAAATTTCCATGTGTATACAGATGGCAGTGCAGATATTTTCATGTTTATAGAGATGGCGGTGTAGATATTTCCATGTTTATAGCGATAGCGGTGTAGATATTTCCATGTTTGTACATATGGCGGTGTTGATATTTCCATCTATACACAGATGGCCGTGTAGATATTTCCATGTTTATACACATGGCGGCGTAGGTATTTCCATGGATATGCAGATGGCGGTGTAGATATTTCCATGTTTATACAGATAGCGGTGTAGATATTTCCATGTTTACACAGATGGTGGTGTAGATATTTCCGTGTTTATACACATGGCGGAGTAGATAATTCCATCTTTATGGAGATGACCGTGTAGATATTTTCATGTTTATAGAGAAGGCGGTGTAGATATTTGCATATTTATAGAGATAGCGGTGTAGATATTTACATGTTTCTACAGATGGCAGTGTAGATGTTTCCATGTTTATACAGATCGCGGTGTAGATATTTCCATATTTACAGATGTCTGTGTAGATATTTCCATGTGTATACAGTTGGTATTGTAGGTATTTCCATGTTTATACAGATTTTCTTGTAGATATTTCCATGTATATTCACATGACTGTGTAGATATTTCCATGTTTTTACAGATGGCAGTGTAGATATTTCAATGTTTATAGAGATGGCGCTGTAGATATTTCCATGTTTATACAGATAACGGTGGAGGTATTTCCATGTTTATACAGACAGCAGTGGAGATATTTCCATGTTTATACACATAGCGGTGTACATATTTCCATGTTTATATAGACAGCGGTGTAGGTATTTCCATGTTTATACAGATAGCGGTGCAGATATTTCCATGTTTATACAGATGCCTATGCAGATATTTCCATATTTATACAGAGGGCCGTGTAGATATTTCCATGTTTATACAGATGGCAGTGTAGATTTTTCCATGTTCCTACACATGACTGTGTAGGTATTTCCATGTTTATACAGATGGCTTTGTAGTTATTTCCATGTTTATAGAGATAGCGGTGGAGATATTTCCATGTATATACAGATAGCGGTGCAAATATTTCCATGTTTATACAGATCGTGGTGTAGATATTTCCATGTTTTTACAGATACCGGTGTAGAAATTTCCATGTTTATACAGACCACAGTGTAGATAATTCCATGTTTATACAGAAAGCCATGTAGATATTTCCATGTTTGTACAGATGGCGGTGTTGATGTTTCCATCTATACACAGATTGCCGTGTAGGTATTTCCATGTGTATACAGATGGCATTGTAGATATTTCCATGTTTATAAAGATGGTGGTGTAGATATTTTCATTTTTATACATATGACTGCACAGGTATTTCCATGTTTTACAGATGGCATTGTAGATATTTCCATATTTATTGAGACAGCAGTGTAGACATTTCCATGTTAATACAGATGGCGGTGTAGATATTTCCATGTTTATAGAGATAGCGGTGTAGCTATTGCCATATTTATACCGATAACGGTGTAGGTATTTCCATGTTTATACACATAGCGGTGTAGTTTTTTCCATGTTTATATAGATAGCGGTGTAGATATTTCCATGTATATACACATGGCTGTGTAGATATTTCCATGTTTATACAGATGGCGGTGTAGATATTTCCATGTTTATACAGATAACTTTGTAAGTTTTTCCATGTTTATACAGATGGCGGTGTAGACATTTCGATGTTTATAGAGATAGCAGTGGGGATATTTCCATGTTTATACAGATAGCGCTGTAGATATTTCCATGTTTATAGAGATGGCGGTGTAGATATTTCCATGTTCATTGAGATAGCGGTGTTCATTTTTCCATGTTTATAGAGATAGCGGTGTGGATATTTCCATGTTTATACAGATAGGGGTGTAGATATTTCCATGTTGATAGAGATGGCAGTGTAGATATTTCCATGTTTATACAGACCACGGTGTAGATATTTCCAAGTTTATACAGATCGTGGTGTAGATATTTCCACGTTTATACAGATCATGGTGTAGATATTTCCATGTTTATACAGATCGCGGTGTTGATATTACCATGTTTATAGAGACAGCGGTGCAAATATTTCCACATTTACACAGATAGCGGTGTAGTTATTAACATGTTTATACAGATAGCGGTGTAGATATTTCCATGTTTATACAGATGGCGATGTGGATAATTCCATGTTTATAGAGATGGCAGTGTAGATATTTCCATGTTTATTTAGATTGCCGTGTAGATATATCCATGTTCATAGAGATAGCAGTAAGGATATTTCCAAGTTTATACAGATAGCAGTGTAGATATTTCCATTTTTATAGAGATAGCGGCTTAGATATTTCATATTTATACAGATAGCGGTGTAGATATTTCCATGTTTATACAGATTGCGGTGTAGATATTTCCATGTTTATAGACATAGCAGTGTAGATATTTCCATGTTTATATAGATGGCGTTGTAGATATTTCCATGTTTATACCGATAGCGGTGTTGCTATTTCCACGTTTCTACAGATAGTGATGTAGATATTTCCATGTTTATACAGCTCGCGGTTCAGATATTTATATCTTTATACAGATGGCATTGTAGATATTTCCTAATTCACACAGATGGCGGTGTAGATGTTTCCATGTTTATAGAGATAGCAGTGTAGATATTTACATGTTTATACAGATGGCTGAGTAGATAATTCCATGTGTATAGAGACTGCATTGTAGATATTTCCATGTTTATACAGATGACTTTATAGGTATTTCCATGTTTTTACAAATGCAGATATTTCCATGTTTATAGAGATAACCGTGTAGATATTTCCAAGTTTGTACATATGGCGGTGTTGAAATTTCCATCTATACACAGATGTCCGTGTAGATACTTCCATGTTTATACAGATGGCGGCGTAGATATTTCCATGTTTATACAAAGAGCGGTGTAGATATTTCCATGTTTACACAGATGGTGGTGTAGACATTTCCGTGTTTATACACATGGCGGAGTAGATACTTCCATGTTTATGGAGATGGCAGTGTAGATATTTTCATGTTTATTCAGATGGTGGTGTAGATATTTCCATATTTATAGAGATAGCGGTGTAGATATTTCCATCTTTCTACAGATGGCAGTGTAGATATTTCCATGTTTATACAGATGGCGTGAAGATATTTCCATATTTATACAGATGTCTGTGTAGATATTTCCATGTGTATACAGTTGATATTGCAGGTATTTCCATGTTTATACAGATGGTGGTGTAGATATTTCCATGTTTATTCAGATGACTGTGTAGATATTTCCATGTTTTTACAGATGGCAGTGTAGATATTTCAATGTTTGTAGAGAAGCGCTGTAGATATTTCCATGTTTATAGAGATAGCGCTGTAGATATTGTCATGTTTATACAGATTGCGGTGGAGATATGTCCTTGTTTATACAGATAGCAATGGAGATATTTCCACGTTAATACACATAGCGGTGTAGATATTTCCATGTTTATACAGATAGCGGTGTAGATATTTCCATGTTTATACAGATGGCTGTGCCGATATTTCCATGTTTATACAGAGTTCTCTGTAGATATTTTCATGTTTATATAGATGACAGTGTAGATATTTCCAGGTTTATACAGATGACTGTGTGGATACTTCCATGTTAATACAGATGGCAGTGTAGATATTTCCATGTTTAAAGAGATAGCGGTTTAGATATTTCCATGTTTATTGAGATAGCGGTTTAAATCTTTCCATATTTATACAGATAGTGGTGTAGATATTTCCATGTTTTTACAGATAGCGGTATAGATATTTCCATCTTTATTCAGAGAGTGCTGTACATATTTCCATGTTTATACACATCACTGTGTAGATATTTCCATGTTTATACAGATAACGTTGTAGATATTTCCATCTTTATACAAACGGTGGTGTAGATATTTCCATGTTCCTACACATGACTGTGTAGTTATTTCCATGTTTATACAGATGGCGGTGTAGATATTTCCATATTTATAGAGATAGCAGTGTAGATATTTCCAGGTTTATACAGATAGCGGTGTAAATATTTCCATGTTTATACAGATCGTGGTGTAGATATTTCCATGTTTATACAGATACCGGTGTAGATATTTCCATGTTTATACAGACTGCAGTGTAGCTATTTCTATGTTTATACAGATAGCGGTGTAGATATTTCCATGTTTGTACAGATGGCGGTGTTGATATTTCCAACTGTACACAGATTGCCTTGTAGATATTTCCATCTTTATACAGATGGCGTTGTAGATATTTCCATGGATATGCAGATGAGGGTGTGGATATTTCCATGTTTATAGAGATAGCGGTGTAGGTATTTCCATGTTTATAGACATAGCGGTGTAGATATTTCCATGTTTATATAGATGGCGTTGTAGATATTTCCATGTTTATACCGATTGCGGTGTTGGTATTTCCACGTTTATACAGATAGCGATGTAGATATTTCCATGTTTATACAGCTCGTGGTGCAGATATTTATATCTTTATACAGATAGCATTGTAGATATTTCCTTATTCACACAGATGGCGGTGTAGATCTTTCCATGTTTATACAGATGGCGGAGTAGTTAGTTCCATGTTTATGGAGATGGCAGTGTAGATATTTTCATGTTTATAGAGATGGCGGTGTACATATTTCCATGTTTATAGAGACAGCAGTGTAGATATTTACATGTTTATACAGATGGCTGTGTAGATATTTCCATGTGTATACAGAAGGCATTGTAGATATTTCCATGTTTACACAGATGACTGTATAGGTATTTCCATGTTTTTACAGATGGCAGTGCAGATATTTCCATGTTTATAGAGATAGCGGTGTAGGTATTTCCATGTTTGTACAGATGGCGGTGTTGATATTTCCATCTATACACAGATGACCGTGTAGATATTTCCATGTTTATACAGATGGCGGCGCAGATATTTCCATGGATATGTAGATGGCGGCGTAGATATTTCCATGTTTATACAGATAGCTGTGTAGTTATTTCCATGTTTATATACATAGCGGTGTAGATATTTCCATGTATATACACATGGCTGTGTAGATATTTCCATGTTTATATAGATGGAGGTGTAGATATTTCCATGTTTATACAGATAACTTTGTAAGTATTTCCATGTTTATACAGATGGCGGTGTAGATATTTCGATGTTTATAGAGATAGCAGTGGAGATATTTCCATGTTTATACAGATAGCGGTGTAGATATTTCCATGTTTATACTGATCGTGGTGTAGATATTTCCATGTTTATAGAGATGGCGGTGTAGATATCTCCATGTTCATAGAGATAGCGGTGTTGATTTTTCCGTGTTTATAGAGATAGCTGTGTGGATATTTCCATGTTTATACAGATGGCGGTGTAGATATTTCCATGTTTATAGAGATAGCTGTGTAGATATTTCCATGTTTATACAGATCACGGTGTAGATATTTCCATGTTTATACAGATCATGGTGTAGATATTTCCATGTTTATAAAGATCGCGGTGTTGATATCACCATGTTTATAGGGATAGCGGTGCAAATATTTCCACATTTATACAGATAGCATTGTAGTTATTATCATGTTTATACAGATAGCGGTGTAGATATTTCCATGTATAAACAGATATCTGTGTATACATTTCCATATTTAAACAAATGGCGGTGTAGTTATTTCCTTGTTTATACAAATAGCGGTGTAGTTATTTCCATGTTTATACGGATAGCGGTGTAGATACTTCCATGTATATACAGATGGCTGTGTAGATATTTCCATGTTTATACAGATGGCTCTGTAGATATTTCCATGTTTATACAGATGACTTTGTAAGTATTTACATGTTTATACAGATGGCGGTGTAGATATTTCCATGTTTATAGAGATAGCTGTGTAGATATTTCCATGTTTATACAGATAGCGGTGTAGATATTTCCATGTTTATACAGATCGTGGTGTAGATATTTCCATGTTTATACAGATCGCGGTGTAGATATTTCCATGTTTATAGAGATAGCGGTGTAGATATATCCATGTTCTTAGAGATAGCAGTGAGGATATTTCCATGTTTATACAGATAGCAGTGAAGGTATTTCCATTTTTATAGAAATAGCGGTTTAGATATTTCATATTTATACAGATAGCGTTGTAGATATTTCCATGTTTATACAGATTGCGGTGTAGATATTTCCATGTTTATTCAGATGACTGTGTAGATATTTCCATGTTTTTACTGATGGCAGTGTAGATATTTCAATGTTTATAGAGATTGCGCTGTAGATATTTCCATGTTTATACAGATAATGGTGGAGATATTTCCATGTTTTTACAGACAGCAGTGGAGATATTTCCATGTTATTCACATAGCGGTGTTCATATTTCCATGTTTATAGAGACAGCGGTGTAGGTATTTCCATGTTTATACAGATAGCAGTGCACATATTTCCATGTTTATACAGATACCTAGGCAGATATTTCCATACTTATACAGAGGGCTGTGTAGATATTTCTATGTTTATACAGATGGCAGTGTAGATATTTCCATGTTCCTACACATGACTGTGTAGGTATTTCCATGTTTATACAGATGGCTTTGTAGTTATTTCCATGTTTATAGAGATAGTGGTTCAGATATTTCCATGTTTATACAGAAGTCTGTGTAGATATTTACATGTGTATACAGATGGTGTTGTAGGTATTTCTATGTATATACAGATGGTGGTGTAGATATTTCCATGTTTATTCAGATGACTGTGTAGATATTTCCATGTTTTTACAGATGGCAGTGTAAATATTTCAATGTTTATAGAGATGGCGCTGTAGATATTTCCATGTTTATACAGATAACGGTGGAGATATTTCCATGTTTATACAGACATCAGTGGAGATATTTCCATGTTTATACACATAGCGGTGTACATATTTCCATGTTTATAGAGACAGAGGTGTACGTATTTCCATGTTTATACAGATAGTGTTGCAGATATTTCCATGTTTAAACAGATGCCTATGCAGATATTTCCATATTTATACAGAGGGCTGTGTAGATATTTCTATGTTTATACAGATGGCAGTGTAGGTATTTCCATGTTCCTACACATGACTTTGTAGGTATTTCCATGTTTATACAGATGGCTTTGTAGATATTTCCATATTTGTATAGATAGCGGTGCAGATATTTTCATGTCTATACTGATAGCGGTGTATATATGTCCATGTTTATACAGATGGTGGTGCAGATATTTCCATGTTTATACAGATACCGGCGTAGATATTTCCATGTTTATACAGACCGCAGTGTAGATATTTCCATGTTTCTAGAGATAGCAGTGTAGATATTTCCATATTTGTACAGATGGCGGTGTTGATGTTTCCATATATACACAGATTGCCGTGTAGGTATTTCCATGTGTATACAGATGGCATTGTACATATTTCCATGTTTATACAGATGGTGGTGTAGATATTTCCATGTTTACACACATGACTTTATAGGTATTTCCAGGTTTATACAGATGGCGGTGTAGATATTTCCATGTTTATAGAGATTGCAGTGTAGGTATTTCCATATTAATACAGATAACGGTGTAGAAATTTCCATGTTCATACAGATAGAGGTGTAAATATTTCCATGTTTATGCAGATCACGGTGTAGATATTTCCATCTTTATGGAGATAGCGGTGTAGATATTTCCATGTTTATACAGACAGCGGTGTAGATATTTCCATATTTACACAGACCGCGGTGTAGATATTTCCATTTTTATACAGATGGTGATGTAGATATTTCCATGTTTACACAGATGACTGTATAGGTATTTCCATGTTTATACAGATGGCGGTGTAGATATTTCCATGTTTATAGAGATAGCGGTGTAGATATTTCCATATTTATACAGATAACGGTGTAGAAATTTCCATTTTTTTACAGATAGCGGTGTAAATATTTCCATGTTTATACACATCACGGTGTAGATATTTCCTTGTTTATACAAATATCGGTGTAGTTATTTCCATTTTTATACAGATAGCAGAGTAGATATTTCCATGTATATACAGATTGCAGTGTAGATATTTCCATGTTTATAGAGATGGCTTTGTAGATATTTCCATGTTTATACAGATGGCGGTGTAGATATTTCCATGTTGATAGAGATAGCGGTGTAGATATTTCCATGTTCATAGAGATAGCAGAGAGGATATTTCCATGTTTATACAGATAGCAGTGTAGATATTTCCACTTTTATAGAGATAGCGGTTTCGATATTTCATATTTATACTGATAGCGGTGTAGATATTTCCATGTTTATACAGATTGCGGTGTAGATATTTCCATGTTTATACAGATAGCGGTGTAGATATTTCCACGTTTATACAGATGGCGGTGTAGATATTTCCATCTTTCTACAAATGGCAGTGTAGATATTTCCATGTTTTTAGAGATGGCGGTATAGATATTTCCATGTTTATATAGATGGCAGTGTAGATATTTTCTTGTATATGTAGATGGCGTTGTAGATACCTCCATGTTTAAATAGATGGCGGTGTGTATATTTCCATGTTGATGGAGATAGCGGTGCAGATATTTCCATGTTTATAGAGATAGCGGTGTAGTTATTTCCATGTTTATAGAGATAGCGGAGTAGATATTTCCATGTTTCTACAGATGACTGTGTAGATATTTTCGTGTTTGTACAGATGGCAGTGTAGATATTTCCATGTTTATACAGATAACTTTGTAAGTATTTCCATGTTTATACAGATGGCGGTGTAGATATTTCGATGTTTATAGAGATAGCAGTGTAGATATTTCCAGGTTTATACAGATAGCGGTGTAGATATTTCCATGTTTATACAGATGGCGGTGTAGATACAGCCATGTTTCTGAATATGGCAGTGTAGATATTTTCATGTTTACATAGATTGCGGTGTAGATATTTCCATGTTTACAGAGATTGCGGTGTAGATATTTCCATGTTTATAGTGCAAGTGGTGTATATATTTCCATGTTTATAGAGATAGCGGTGTAGACATTTCCATATTTATACAGGTAGCGGTGTAGGTATTTCCATGTTTATACAGATGGCGGTGTAGATATTTCCATGTTTCTAAAGATGGCAGTGTAGATATTTCGTTGTTTATACAGATAGCGGTGTAGATATTTCCATGTATATTCAGATAGCGGTGTAGATATTTCCATGTTTACACAGATAGCGGTGGAGATATTTCCGTGTTTATACAGATAGCGATGTAGATATTTCCATGTTTATACAGATAGCGGTGTAGATATTTCAATGTTTATAGAGATAGCTGTGTGGATATTTCCATGTTTATACAGAAGGCTGTGTAGATATTTCCATGTGTATACAGATGGCGGTGTAGATATTTCCAAGTTTATACATATAGCAGTGTGGATATTTCCATGTTTACAGTTATAGCGGTAAAGATATTTCCATCTTTGCACAGATTGCGGTGTAGACATTGCAAACTTTACACAGATAGCGGTGTAGATATTTCCAAGTTTACACAGATACCTGTGTCGATATTTCCATCTTTACAGAGATATCATTGTAGATATTTCCATGTTTATACAGATAGCGTTGTAGGTATTTCCACTTTTATACAGAAAGCGGTTTAGATATTTCAACGTTTATACACATAGCGGTGTAGTTATTTTCACGTTTTACAGATAGCTGTGTAGATATTTCCCTGTTTACACAGATAGCATTGTAAATATTTCCATGTTTACACAGATAACGTTGTAGATATTTCCATTCTTACACTGATTGCGGTGTAGATATTTCCGAGTTTACAAAGAGAGCTGTGTAGATATTTCCATGTTTATAGTGCAAGTGGTGTAGGTATTTCCATGTTTATAGAGATAGCGGTGTAGACATTTCCATATTTATACAGGTAGCGGTGCAGCTATTTCCATGTTTATACAGATGGCGGTGTAAATATTTCCATGTTTCTAAAGATGGCGGTGTAGATATTTCCTTGTTTATACAGATAGCGGTATAGATATTTCCATGTTTACAGAGATAGCGGTGTAGATATTTCCATCTTTGCACAGGTTGCCCTGTAGATATTTCCATTTTTAAACAGATAGTTGTTTAGATATTTCCAAGTTTACACAGATTGCTGTGTAGATATTTCCATGTTTACACAGATAGTGTTGTAGATATTTCCATGTTTATTCAGATAGCGGTGTAGATATTTCCATGTTTATACAGATAGCGGTGTAGATATTTCCATGTTTATACAGAGAGCGGTGTAGATATTTCCATGTTTATACAGATAGCAGTGGAGATATTTCCCTGTTTATACAGATAGCGATGTAGTTATTTCCATGTTTATACAGAGAGCGGTATAGATATTTCCATGTTTATACAGATAGCAGTGGAGATATTTCCCTGTTTATACAGATAGCGATGTAGTTATTTCCATTTTTATACAGAGAGCGTTGTAGATATTTCCATGTTTATAGAGATAGCGGTGTAGATATATACATGTTTCTACAGATGACTGTGTAGATATTTCCATGTGTATACAGATGGCGTTGTAGATATTTCCAGGTGTATACATATAGCGGTGTAGATATTTACATGTTTACAGATATAGCGGTAAAAATATTTCCATCTTTGCACAGATGGCGGTGTAGACATTGCAAACTTTACACAGATAGCGGTGTAGATATTTCCAAGTTTACACAGATACGTGTGTCGATATTTCCATGTTTACAGAGATAGCATTGTAGATATTTCCATGTTTATACAGATAACGGTGTAGTTATTTACATGTTGATACTGATAGCGGTGTAGATATTTTCAGGGTTATACAGATAGTGGTGAAGGTATTTCCACGTTTATACAGATAGCGATGTAGATATTTCCAAGTTTATACAGATAACATTGTAGGTATTTCCACATTTATACAGATAGCGGTTTAGATGTTTCCACGTTTATACCGATAGCGGTGTAGATATTTCCACGTTTTACAGATAGCTGTGTAGATATTTCCCTGTTTATACAGATAGCGGTGTAGGTATTTCCATGTTGATAAAGATACTGGTGTAGGTATTTCCGTGTTTATAAAGACAGCGGTGGAGATATTTCCATGTTTATAGAGACTGCGGTGTAGATATTTCCATCTTTGCACAGATTGCTGTGTAGATATTTCCATTTTTACACAGAGAGCTGTGTAGATATTTCCAAGTTTACACAGTTAGCGGTGTAGATATTTCCGTCTTTATAGTGATAGCAGTGTAGATATTTCCATGTTTATACAGATGGCTCGGTAGATATTTCCATGTGTATACAAATGGCGGTGTAGATATTTCCATGTTTATACCGATGGCGCTGTAGATATTTCCATGTTTATAGAGATGGCAGTGTAGATATTTCCATGTTTATACAGATAGCGGTGAAGATATTTCCATGTTTACAGAGATAGTGGTGTAGATATTTCCATCTTTGCACAGATTGCGCTGTAGGTATTGCCAAATTTACACAGATATCAGTGTAGATATTTCCAGGTTTACAGAGATAGCTGTGAAGACATTTCTATGTTTACAGAGATATCATTGTAGGTATTTCCATGTTTATACAGATTGCGTTGTAGTTATTTCCATGTTGATACAGATAGCTCTGTAGATATTTCCATGTTTACAGAGATAGCATTGTAGATATTTCCATGTTTATACAGATTGCGGTGTAGTTATTTCCATGTTGATACAGATAGCGGTGTAGATATTTCCATGTTTATACAGGTAGCGGTGTAGAAATTCCCATGTTTATACAGATCGCTTTGTAGATATTTCCATCTTTCTACAGATATCAGTGTAGATATTTCCAAGTTTATACAGATGGCAGTGTAGTTATTTTCATGTTCATACACATGTCTGTGTACATATTTCCAAGTTTTTGCAGATGGCGGTGTAGATATTTCCATGTTTTTGCAGATGGCGGTGTAGATATTTCCATGTTTATAGAGGTGGCGGTGTAGTTATTTCTTTGTTTAAAGAGATAGCGGTGTAGATATTTCCATGTTTATACAGATAGCGGTGTTGCTATTTCCATGTTTATAGAGATAGTGGTGTAGATATTTCCATGTTTATACAGCCCGCGGTGTAGATATTTCCATCTTTATACAGATGGCAGTGCAGACATTTCCAAGTTTATACAGATAGCGGTGTAGATATTTCCATGTCTATAGAGATAGCGGTGTAGGTATTTCCATGTTTATACAGGTAGCGGTGTAGATATTTCCATTTTTACAGAGATAGCCGTGTAGTTATTTCCATCTTTGCACAGATTGCTGTGTAGATATTTCCATGTTTACGCAGATATCTGTGTAGATATTTGCAAGTTTACACAGATAGCCGTGTAGATATTTCCATGTTTACGCACATAGCGTTGTAGATATTTCCATGTTTATACAGACTGCGGTGTAGATATGTCCATGTTTATACAGATAGCGGTGTAGATATTTTCATGTTTATACAGATAGCGGTGGAGATTTACCATGTTTATAGAGACGGCGGTATAGATATTTCCATGTTTATACAGATAGCGGTGTAGATATTTCCATGTTTACAGAGATATCAGTGTAGATATTTCAATCTTTGCACAGATTGCTGTGTAGATATTTCCATTTTTACACAGATAGCTGTGTAGATATTTCCAAGTTTACACAGATAGCTTTGTAGATATTTCCATGTTTACACAGATAGCGTTGTAGATATTTCCAAGTTTATACAGATAGCGGTGTAGATATTTCCATGTTTATACAGATAGCAGTGTAGATATTTCCATGTTTATACAGATTGCATTGTAGATATTTCCATCTTTATAGACAAAGCGGTGTAGGTATTTCCATGTTTATAGAGTTAGCGGTGTAGATATTTCCATATTTATACAGATAGCGGTGTAGATATTCCCATGTTTCTACAGATGGCGGTGTAGATATTTCCTTGTTTATACAGACAGCGGTGTAGATATTTCCATGTTTATACAGGTAGCGGTGTAGATAGTTCCATTTTTACAGAGATAGCCATGTAGTTATTTCCATCTTTGCACAGATGGTGGTGTCGATATTTCCATGTTTATAGAGATGACTGTGTAGATATTTCCATGTTTATACAGATGGTCGTGTTGGTATATCCATGTTTATAGAGATAATGGTGTAGATATTTCCATGTTTATACAGATAGCGGTGTATATATTTCCATGTTTATAGAGATAGCGGTGCAGGTATTTCCATATTTATACAGATAGCTTTGTATATACTGCTATGTTTATACAGATCGCGGTGTAGATATTTCCATGTTTATAGAGATGGCGGTGTAGATATTTCCATGTTTATACAGATATCGGTGTAGATATTTCCATGTTTATACAGATAGCGGTGTAGATATTACCATGTTTACACAGATAGCGGTGTATATATTTCCATCTATGAAGAGATTGCAGTGTGGATATTTCCATGTTTATTCAGATAGCGTTGTAGTTATTTCCATGTTTACATAGATAGCTCTGTAGACATTTCCTTGTTTACACAGATAGCATTATAGATATTTCCATGTTTATAGAGATAGTGGTTTAGGTATTTCCATGTTTATACAGATAGCTTTGTTGTTATTTCCATGTTTATACAGATAGCGGTGTAGATTGTTCTATGTTTATGGAGATGGCGGTGTAGATATTTTCATGTTTATAGAGATGGTGGTGAAGATATTTCCATTTTTATAGAGATGACTGTGTAGATATTTCCATGTTTATACAGATGGTGGTGTAGATATTTCCATGTATATACAGATAGCGGTGGAGATATTTCGTTGTTTGTAGAGATCGTGTTGCAGATGTTTCTATGTTTATACAGAGAGCCGTGTATATATTTCCATGTTTATACAGGTAGCGGTGGTCATATTTCCATGTATATACAGATCGCGGTGTAGATATTTCCAGTTTCCTCAGATGGCAGTTTAGATAATTCCATGTTTATACAGATAGCGGTGTAGATATTTCCATGTTCATTCAGAAGGCGGTGTAGATATTTCCATGTTTACAGAGATGGCCGTGTTGATATTTCTAAGTTTATAGAGGTAGCGGTGTAAATATTTCCATGTGTATAGAGATGGTGGTGTAGGTATTTCCATGTTTATAATGACAGTGGTGTAGATATTTCCATGTTTATACAGATAGCGGTGTAGATATATCCATCTTTATACAGATCGTTGTGTAGATATTTCCATGTTTATACAGATAGCGGTGTACATATTTCCTTGTTTATACAGATAGCTGTGTAGATATTTACATATTCACAGAGATAGACCTGTAGAAATTTCCATATTTGCAAAGATTGCGGTGTACATATTTCCACGTTTATACAGATAGCGGTGTACATATTTCCATGTTTATACAGATAGCAGTGTAAATATTTCCATGTTTATACAGATAACGGTGTAGGTATTTCCAGGTTTGTACAGATAGCGGTGTAGATATTTCCATGTTTGTGCTGATTGCGGTGTAGATATTTCCATGTTTATACAGATAGCGGTGTAGATATTTCCATATTTACAGAGATAGATGTGTAGATATTTCCATATTTGCACAGATTGTGGTTTACATATTTCCACGTTTATACAGATAGCGGTGTAGATATTTCAATGTTTATAGAGTTAGCGGTTTAGTTACTTCCATGTTTATACAGATGGCAGTGTAGATATTTCCATGTTTATACAGAAGGCGGTGAAGATATTTCCATGTTTTTAGGGATAGCCATGTAGATATTTCCATGTTTATACAGATAGCGGTGTTGACATTTCCATGTTTATAGAGATAGCGGTGTAGATATTTCCATATTTATACAAATAGCGGAGTAGTTATTTCCATGTTTATACAGATAGCAGTGTAGATATTAACATGTTTATACAGACAGCGGTGTAGATATATCCATGTTTATACAGATTGTGGTGTAGATATTTCCATATTCACACAGATTGCGGTGTACATATTTCCATGTTTACACAGACAGCTGTGAAGATATTTCCATGTTTACACAGATAGAGTTGTAGATATTTCCATGTTTATAGAGATTGCAGTCTAGATATTTCCATGTTTATAAAGATTGCGGTGTAGATATTTCCAGGTTTATACAGATAGCGGTGGAGATATTTCCATGTTTATATAGATAGCGCCATAGATATTTGCATGTTTATACAGATAGCGGTTTAGATATTTCCATGTTTATACAGATGGCGATGTAGATATTTCCATGTTTATACAGATATCGGTTTAGATATTTCCATGTTTATAAAGAGAGCCATGTAGATATTTCCATGTTTATACAGATCGTTGTGTAGATATTTCCATTTTTACACAGATAGTGTTGTAGATATTTCCATGTTTATAGAGATTGCAGTGTACATATATCCATGTTGATACAGATCGTTGTGTAGATATATCCATTTTCCTCAGATGGCAGTTTAGATATTTCCATCTTTATACAGATGGCAGTGTAGATATTTCCATGTTTATACAGACAGCGGTGTAGATATTTCCATGTCTATAGAGATAGCGCTGTAGTTATTTCCATGTGTATACAGATTGCGTTGTAGATATTTCCATCTTTATACAGATGGCGGTGTAGATATTTACATGTTTTTAGAGATGGCCGGGAAGATATTTCCATATTTATACAGATAGTGGTTTACATATTTCCATGTTTATTCAGATGGCGGTGTGGATACATCCATGTTTCTGAAGATGGCGGTGTAGATATTTTCATGTTTATAGAGACGGAGGTGTAGATATTTCCACGTATATAGAGATAGCAGTGTAGATATTTTCATGTTTATAGAGAAAGTGGTGTAGCTATTTCCATGTTTATACAGATGACAGTGTAGATATTTCCATGTTTATACAGATATCGGTGTAGATATTTTCATGTTTACAGAGATAGCGGTGTAGGTATTTCTATCTTTGCACAGATTGCGGTGTAGGTATTGCCAAAATTACACAGAGAGCGGTATACTTATTTCCAAGTTTACACAGATAGCTGTGTGGATATTTCCATGTTTACAGAGATAGCATTGTGGATATTTCCATGTTGATACAGATTGCGGTGTAGTTATTTCCATGTTGATACAGATAGCGGTGTAGATATTTCCATGTTTATAAATGTAGCGGTGTAGAAATTCCCATGTTTATACAGATCGCTTTGTAGACATTTCCATTTTTCTACAGATGTCAGTGTAGATATTTCCAAGTTTATACAGATGGCAGTGTAGATATTTCCATATTTATACAGATGTCTTTGTAGATATTTCCATGTTTATGCAGATGGCGGTTTAGATATTTTCATGTTTACAGAGATGGCGGTGTATTTATTTCTATGTTTATAGAGATAGCAGTGTAAATATCTCCACGTTTATAGAGATGGTGGTGTAAGTATTTTCATGATTATAGAGATAGCGGTGTAGATATTTCTATATTTATACAGATAGCGGTGTTGGTATTTCCATGTTAATACAGATAGCGGTGTAGATATTTCCATGTTTATACAGATGGCGGTGTAGATAGTTCCATGTTTATGCAGATTTCGGTGTAGATATTTTCATGTTTATATAGATGGCGGTGTAGATATTTCCATGTTTGTAGATATTGTGGTGTTCATATTTCCATGTTTACAGAGATAGCACTGTAGGTATTTCCTTGTTTATAGAGATAGTTGTGTAGATACATCCATGTTTATACAGACGGCTGTGTAGATATTTCCATGTGTATACAGATGACTATGTAGATATTTGTATGTTTACACAAATGGCGGTGTAGATATTTCCATATTTATACAGATAGTGGTGTAGATATTTCCATGTTTATACAGATAACGGTGTAGTTATATCCAGGTTTATACAGATAGCGATGAAGATATTACCATGTTTATACAGATAGTGGTGTAGATTCTTCCATGTTTACAGAGATAGCGGTGTAGATATTTCCAACTTTGCACAGATTGCGGTGTAGATATTTCCATCTTTACACAGATAGCGGTGTAGATATTTTCATATTTAAACAGATCGTGGTGTAGATATTTCCATCTTTCCACAGATGGCAGTTTAGATATTTCCATGTTTATACAGATGACAGTGTAGATATTTCCCTGTTTATACAGATAGTTGTGTAGATATTTCCATGTTTATAGAGATAGCTTTGTAGGTATTTCCATGTTTATACAGATAGCAGTGTAGATATTTCCATGTTTATACAGATCGCGGTGTAGATACTTCCATGTTTATACAGATAGCGGTATAGATATTTCCATGTTTGTACAGATTGCGGTGTAGATATTTCCATGTTTTTCCAGATATCGTTGTAGATATTTCCATGTTTACACAGATTGCAGTGTAGATATTTCCATCTCTCCACAGATGGCAGTTTAGATATTTCCATGTTTATACAGATGACAGTGTAGATATTTCCATGTTTATACAGATCACGGTGTAAATATTTCCATGTTTATAGAGATAGCGGTTTATATATTTCCATGTTTATGCAGATAGCGGTGTAGATATTTCCATGTTTATAGAGACCGCGCTGTAGATATTTCCATGTTTATACAGATAGCGGTGCAGATATTTCCATGTTTGTACAGATGGCAGTGTTGATATTTCCATCTATACACAGATGACCGTGTAGATGTTTCCATGTTTATACAGATGCAGCGCAGATATTTCCATGGATATGTAGATGGCGGTGTAGATATTTCCATGTTTATACAGATAGCGGTGTAGTTATTTCCATGTTTATATAGATAGCGGTGTAGATATTTCCATGTTTATACAGACCGAAGTGTAGATATTTCCATGTTTATAGAGATATCGGTGTAGATATTTCCATATTTGTACAGATGGCGGTGTTGATGTTTTCATCTATACACAGATTGACGTGTAGGTATTTCCATGTGTATACAGATGGCATTGTAGATATTTCCATGTTTATACACATGGTGGTGTAGATATTTCCATGTTTATACAGATGACTGTATAGGTATTTCCATGTTTTTACAGATGGCATTGTAGATATTTCCATGTTTATAGAGATAGCTGTGTAGATATTTCCATGTTTACACAGATGGCGGTGTAGATATTTCCATATTTATACAGATAACGGTGTAGATATTTCCATGTTTATACAGATAACGGTGTAAATATTTCCATGTTTATACAGATCACGGTGTAGTTATTTCCATGTTTAAAGAGATAGCGGTGTAGATATTTCCATGTTTATACAGATAGCGGTTTAGTTATTTCCATGTTCATACAGACCGCGGTGTAGATATTTCCATGTTTATACAGACAGCGGTGCAGATATTTCCATGTTTGTACAGATGGCGGTGTAGATATTTCCATGTTTATAGAGATAGAAGTGGAGATATTTGCATGTTTATAGAGATAGCGGTGTAGATATTTCCACGTTTATACTGATCGCGGTGTAGATATTTCCATGTTTATACAGATGGCGGTGTTGATATTTTCATCTATACTCAGATGACCGTGTAGATATTTCCATGTTTATACAGATGGCGGCGCAGATATTTCCATGGATATGTAGATGGCGGAGTAGATATTTCCATGTTTATACAGATAGCGGTGTAGTTATTTCCATGTTTATGTAGATAGCGGTGTAGATATTTCCATGTATATACACATGGCTAAGTAGATATTTCCATGTGCATACAGATGGCGGTGTAGATATTTCCATGTTTATACCGATAACTTTGTAAGTATTTCCATGTTTATACAGATGGCGGTGTAGATATTTCGATGTCTATGGAGATAGCAGTGGAGATATTTCCATGTTTATAGAGATAGCGGTGTAGATATTTCCACGTTTATACTGATCTCGGTGTAGATATTTCCATGTTTATAGAAATGGCGGTGTAGATATTTCCATGTTCATAGAGATAGCGGTGTTGATTTTTCCATGTTTATAGAGAGAGCGGTGTGGATATTTCCATGTTTATACAGATAGGGGTGTAGATATTTCCATGTTTATAGAGATGGGGGTGTAGATATTTCCATGTTTATACAGATCACGGTGCAGATTTTTCCATGTTTATACAGATCGCGGCGTAGATATTTCCATGTTTATACAGATCATGGTGTAGATATTTCCACGTTTATACAGATCGCGGTGTTGATATTACCATGTTTATAGGGATAGCGGTGCAAATATTTCTACATTTATAAAGATAGCGGTGTAGTTATTAGCACGTTTATACAGATAGCGGTGTAGATATTTCCATGTAAAAACAGATGTCTGTGTAGATATATCCATGTTTAAACAGATGGTGGTGTAGATATTTCGTTGTTTATACAAATAGCGGTGTATTTATTTCCATGTTTATACAGATACCGGTGTAGGTATTTCCATGTATATACAGACGGCTGTGTAGATATTTCCATGTTTATACAGATGGCTGTGTAGATATTTCCATGTTTATACAGATGACTTTTTGGTATTTCCATGTTTATACAGCTTGCGGTGTAGATATTTCCATGTTTATAGAGATAGCTGTGTAGATATTTCCATGTTTATACAGATAGCTGTGTAGATATTTCCATGTTTATACACATCGCGGTGTAGATATTTCCATATTCCTACACATGACTCTGTTGGTATTTCCATGTTTATACAGATGGCTTTGTAGATATTTCCATGTTTATAGAGATAGCGGTGAAGATATTTTCATGTTTATACAGATAGCGGTGTAAATATTTCCATGTAAATGCAGATCGTGGTGTAGATATTTCCATGTTTATACAGATACCGGTGTAGAAATTTCCATGTTTTTACAGACCGCAGTGTAGTTGTTTCCATGTTTATGAAGATAGCGGTGCAGATATTTCCATGTTTGTACAGATGGCGGTGTAGATGTTTCCATCTATACACAGAATGCCGTGTAGGTATTTCCATGTGCATACAGATGGCGGCGCAGATATTTCCATGGATATGTAGATGGCGGTGTAGATATTTCCATGTTTATAGAGATAGCGGTGTAGATATTTCCATATTTATACAGATAACGGTGTAGATATTTTCATGTTTTTACAGATAGCAGTGTAAATATTTCCATGTTTAAACAGATCACGGTGTAGATATTTCCATGTTTATAGAGATAGCGGTGTAGATATTTCCATGTTTATACAGATAGCGGTTTATATATTTCCATGTTTATACAGACCACGGTGCAGATATTTCCATGTTTATACATATGGCGGTGTTGATATTTCCATCTATACACAGATGACCGTGTAGATATTTACATGTTTATACAGATGGCGGCGCAGATATTTCCATGGATATGCAGATGGTGGTGTAGATATTTCCATGTTTATACAGATAGCGGTGTAGTTATTTCCATGTTTATATAGATAGCTGTGTAGATATTTCCATGTATATACACATGGCTCTGTAGATATTTCCAAGTTTATACAGATGGCGGTGAAGATATTTCCGTGTTCATACTGATAACTTTGTAAGTATTTCCATGTTTATACAGATGGCGGTGTAGATATTTCGATGTTTATAGAGATAGCTGTGGAGATATTTCCATGTTTATACAGATAGCAGTGTTGATATTTCCACGTTTATTCTGATCGCGGTGTAGATATTTCCATGTTTATAGAGATGGCGGTGTAGATATTTCCATGTTCATGGAGATAGCGGTGTTGATTTTTCATGTTTATAGAGATAGCGCTGTGGATATTTCCATGTTTACACAGATAGGGGTGTAGATATTTCCATGTTTATAGAGATGGTGGTGTATGTATTTCCATGTTTATACAGATCACGGTGTAGATATTTCCATGTTTATACAGATTGCGGTGTAGATATTTCCATGTTTATACAGATCATGGTGTAGATATTTCCATGTTTATACAGATCGCGGTGTTGTTATTACCATGTTTTAAGGGATAGTGGTGCCAATATTTCCACATTTATACAGATAGCGGTGTAGATATTAGCATGTTTATACAGATAGCGGTGTAGATATTTCCATGTATAAACAGATGTCTGTGTATTTATTTCCATGTTTAAACAGATGGCGGTGTAGATATTTCCTTGTTTATACAAATAGCGGTGTAGTTATTTCCATGTTTATACAGATCACGGTGTAGATATTTCCTTGTTTATACAAATAGCGGTGTGGATATTTACATGATTAAACAGATAGCGGTGTAGATATTTCCTTGTTTATAGAAATATCGGTGTAGATATTTACATGTTTATACAGATCACGGTGTAGATATTTCCTTGTTTATACAAGTAGCGGTGTAGTTATTTCCATGTTTATGCAGATAGCAGTGTAGATATTTCCATGTATATACAGATGGTTCTGTAGATATTTACATGTTTATACAGATGGCTGTGGAGATGTTTCCATGTTTATACAGATGACTTTGTAGGTATTTCCATATTTATACAGATGGCAGTGTAGATATTTCCATGTTTATAGAGATAGCTATGTAGATATTTCCAGGTTTATACAGATAGCGGTGTAAATATTTCCATGTTTATACAGATTGTAGTGTAGATATTTCCATGTTTACAAAGATACCGGTGTATATATTTCCATGTTTATACAGACTGCAGTGAAGGTATTTCTAAGTTTATACAGATAGCGGTGAAGATATTTCGATGTTTGTACAGTTGGCGGTGTTTATATTTCCGTCTGTACACAGATTGCCGTGTAGATATTTCGATCTTTATACAGATGGCGTTGTAGATATTTCCACGGATATGCAGATGGCGGTGTGGATATTTCCATGTTTATAGAGATAGCGGTGAAGGTATTTCCATGTTTATAGACATAGTGGTGTAGATATTTCCATGTTTATATAGATGGCGTTGTAGATATTTCCATGTTTATACCAATAGCGGTGTTGGTATTTCCACCTTTATACAGATAGCGATGTAGACATTTCCATGTTTATAAAGCTCGCAGTGCAGATATTTATATCTTTATACAGATGGCATTGTATATATTTCCTTATTCAGACAGATGGCGGTGTAGATGTTTCCATGTTTATACAGATGGCGGAGTAGTTAGTTCCATGATTATGGAGATTGCAGTGTATATATTTTCAGGTTTATAGAGATGGCGGTGTAGATATTTCCATGTTTATAGAGATAGCAGTGTAGATATTTACATGTTTATACAGATGGCGGTGTTGATATTTCCATCTATACACAGATGGCCGTGTAGATATTTCCATGTTTATACAAATGGCGGCATAGATATTTCCATGGTCATGCAGATGGCGGTGTAGATATTTCCATGTTTATACAGATAGCGGTGTAGATATTTCCATGTTTTCACAGACGGTGGTGTAGATATTTCCGTGTTTATACACAGGGCGGAGTAGATACTTCCATCTTTATGGAGATGGCAGTGTAGATATTTTCATGTTTATAGAGATGGCGGTGTAGATATTTCCATATATATATAGACAGCGGTGTAGATATTTCCATCTTTCTACAGATGGCAGTGTAGATATTTCCATGTTTATACAGATGGCGGCGTAGATATTTCCATATTTATACAGATGTCTGTGTAGATATTTCCATGTGTATACAGATGGTTTTGTAGGTATTTCCATTTTTATACAGATGGTGGTGTAGATATTTCCATGTTTATTCAGATGACTGTGTAGATATTTCCATGTTTTTACAGATGGCAGTGTAGATATTTCAATGTTTATAGAGATGGCGCCGTAGATATTTCCATGTTTATACAGATATCGGTGGAGATATTTCCATGTTTATAGAGATAGCGGTGTAGATATTTCCATGTTTATACAGATAGCGGTTTAGATATTTCCATGTTTATACAGATCGTGGTGAAGCTATTTCCATGTTTATAAAGATAGCGGTGTAGATATTTCCACATTTACACAGATAACGGTGTAGCTATTTCCATATTTATAGAGATGCCTGTGTAGATGTTTCCATGTTTATACAGATGGCGTTGTAGCCATTTCCATCTTTATACAGATAGTGGGGTAGAAATTTCCATGTTTATACAGATGACTGTGTAGTTATTTCCAAGTTTATGCAGATGTCGGTGTACAAATTTCCATGTTTATACAGATAGCGGTGTGCATACTTCCATGTATATACAGATAGCGCTGTAGATATTTCCATGTTTATACCGATAGCGGTGGAGGTATTTACATGTTTATGCAAATGGCGGTGTAGATGTTTCCATGTTTATACAATTAGCGGTGTAGGTATTTCCATGTTTATAGAGATAGCGGTGTAGATATTTCCATGTTTATACAGATGGCTGTGTAGTTATTTCCATGTGTATACAGATGGCACTGCAGATATTTCCATGTGTGTACAGATGTCACTGTAGATATTTCCATGTTTATAGAGATGGAGGTGTGGATGTTTCCATGTTTATACACAAGACTGTGTAGATATTTCCATGTTTATAGAGATGGCGGTGTAGATATTTCCGTGTTTATACACATAGCGGTGTGGATATTTCCAGGACTATACAGATAACGGTTTAGCTATTTCCATGTTTATAGAGATAGCGGTGTAGATATTTCCATGTTCATTCTGATGGAGGTGTGGATATTTCCATGTTTATACAGATGACTTTGTACATATTTCCATGTTTTTACAGATGGCGGTGTAGATATTGCCATGTTTATGCAGACGGCAGTGTGGATATTTCCATGATTATACAGATGGCGGTGCTGATATTTTCATGTTTATACAGCTTGCGGTGTAGATATTTCCATGTTTATACAGATAGCGCTATGGCTATTTCAAAGTTTAAACAGGTAACGGTGTGGCTGTTTCCATACTTATAGAGATGGCTGAGTAGATAATCCATGTTTATACAGATGGCGTTGTAGATATTTCCATGTTTATACAGATAGCTGTGGAAATATTTCCATGTTTATACAGATGGTGGTATAGATATTTCCATGTTTGTACAGATAGCGGTATAGGTATTTCCATGTTTATAGAGATAGTGGTGTAGATATTTCCATGTTTATACAGATGGCTGTGTAGATATTTCCATGTGTATACAGATGGCAGTGTAGATATTTCCATGTGTATACAGATGGCAGTGTACATATTTCCATGTTTATACAGATAAATGTGCGGAAGTTTCCATGTTTACAAACATGACTGTGTAGATATTTCCATGTTTATACAGATGGCAGTGTAGATATCTCCATGTTTATACAGATGACTGTGTACATATTTCCATGTTTTTACAGATGGCGGTGTAGATATTTCCATGTTTATACAGACAGCAGTGTGGATATTTCCATGATTATACAGGTGGCGATGTTGATATAAACATGTATATAAAGATGGCGGTGTAGATATTTCCATGTTTATAGAGATGGCGGTGTAGATCTTTAGGTGTTTATGCGGATGGCGGTGTAGATATTTCCAAGTTTATAGAGATAGCGGTGTAGATATTTCCATGTTTATGCAGAAAGCTGTGTAAATATTTCCATGTCTTTTCAGATGACTGTGTGGATATTTCCACGTTTATACAGATGGCGGTGTAGATATTTCCATGTTTATACAGATAGCGGTGTAGTTATTTCTATGTTTATACAGATAGCGATGTAGATATTTCCATGTTTATAAAGATTGCCGTGTAGATATTTCCAGGTTTATACAGAGAGCAGTGTAGATATTTCCATGTTTATACAGATGGCTGTGTAGATGTTTACATGTGTATACACATGGCAGTGTAGATATTTCCATGTTTATACAGGTGGAGGTGTAGATATTTCCATGTTTATACAGATAGCGGTGTGGCTATTTCCATGTTTATACAGGTAGCAGTGTAGGTATGTCCACGTTTATAGAGATGGCTGTGTATATATTTCCATGTTTATACAGATGGCATTGTAGATATTTCCATGTTTATACTGATGGTGGTGTAGATATTTCCGTGTTAATACAGATGACTGTGTACTTATTTCCATGTTTAAACAGATGGCGGTGTAGATATTTCCATGTTTATAGAGATACCCGTGTAGATATTTCTATGTTTATACAGATAACGGTGTAGGAATTTCCATGTTTATAGAGATAGCCGTGTAGATATTTCCATATTTATAAAGATATCGCTGTAGATATTTCTAGGTTTATACAGATTGCGGTGTAGATATTTCCATCTTTCTACAGATGGCTTTGTAGATATTTCTATGTTTATACAGATGGCGGTGAAGTTATTTCCATGTTTATACAGATGGCGATGTAGTTATTTCCTTGTTTATGTAGATGGCGGTGTAGATATTTCCATGATAATACAGATAGCGATGTAGATATTTTCCTGTTTATACAGATGGCGATGTAGATATTTCCATGTTTATAAAGATAGCGGTGTAGATAGTTCCATGTTTATACATTTAGCGGTGGAGATGTTTCCATGTTTATACAGATAGCGATGTAGATATTTCCGTGTTTATATAGATAGTGGTGTAGATATTTGCATGTTTATACAGATAGCATTGTAGGTATTTCCATGTTTATTCAGATAGCGGTGTAGATATTTCCATGTTTATAGAGATAGCGGAGTAGGTATTTCCAAGTTTATACAGATAGTGGTGTAGATATTTCCAGGTTTATACAGATAGCGGTGTAGGTATTTCCATCTTTATACAGATGACGATGTAGATATTTCCATGTTTATACAAATGACTGTTTAGATATTTCCACGTTTACACAGATGGCGGTGTAGATATTTTCATGTTTATACAGATAGCAGTGTAGTTCTTTCTATGTTTATACAGATAGCGGTGTAGATATCTCCATGGTTATAGAGATAGTGGTGTAGTTATTTCCATATTTATACATACAGAGGTGTAGATATTTCCATGATTATACAGACAGCGGTGTAGTTATTTCCATGTTTATACAGATAGCGGTGTGGCTATTTCCATTTTTATACACATAGAGGTGTAGATATTTCCATGTTTATGCAGATGGTGGTGTAGATATTTCCATGTTACAGAGATACAAGTGTAGATATTTCCATCTTTTCACAGATTGCTGTGTAGATATTTCCATCTTTATACAGATATCGGTGTAGATATTTCCATGTTTACACAGATAGCTGTGTAGATATTTCCATGTTTACACAGATAGCGTTGTAGATAATTCCATGTTTATACAGATAGCCTTGTAGATATTTCTATGTTTATAAAGACAGCGGTGTAGATATTTACATGTTTATACAGATGGCGGTATAGATATTTCCATATTTATACAGTTGGCAGTGGAGATATTTCCATGTTTATACAGATAGCGGTGGAGATATTTCCATGGATATACAGATGGCGGTGGAGATATTTACATATTTACACAGATAGCGGTGGAAATATTTCCATGGATATACAGATGGCAGTGGAGATATTTACATATTTACACAGATAGCGGTGTAGATATTTCAAAGTTTGTACAGATAGTGGTATAGATATTTCCATGTTTATACAGACAGTGGTGTAGTTATTTCCATGTTTATACAGATAGCGGTGTAGATATTTCCATGTTTACACAGATAGCGGTGTAGATATTTCCAACTTTGCACAGATTGCTGTGTAGAAATTTCCATCTTAAAACATGTAGCGGTGTAGATATTTCCATGTTTATAGAGATAGCAGTGTAGATATTTCCACATTTATTTAGATAGCGGTGTAGATATTTCCATGTTTACAGAGATAGCGGTGTAGTTATTTCCTTCTTTGCACAGATTGCGGTGTATGTATTGCCAAATTTACACAGATAGCGGTGTAGATATTTCCAAGTTTACACAGATAGCTGTGTAGATATTTCCACGTTTACAGAGATAGCATTGTAGACATTTCCATGTTTATACAGATTGCGGTGTAGTTATTTCCATGTTTATACACATATCGGTGTACATATTTCCATGTTTATACAGATAGCGGTGTAGATATTTCCATGTTTATGCAGATGGTGATGTAGATATTTCCATGTTTACAGAGATAGTAGTGTAGATATTTCCATTTTTTCACAGATTGCAGTGTCGATATTTCCATCTTTATACAGATATCGGTGTAGATATTTCCAAGTTTACAGAGATAGCTGTGTAGATATTTTCATGTTTACACAGATAGCGTTGTAGATATTTCCATGTTTATACAGATAGCCTTGTAGATATTTCTATGTTTATAAAGAGAGCGGTGTAGATATTTACATGTTTATACAGATGGTGGTATAGATATTTCCATATTTATACAGATGTCGGTGTAGATATTTCCATGTTTATACAGATAGCGTTGTAGATATTTCCATGTATATAAAGATGGCGGTGTAGATATTTCCATGTTTATACGGAGAGCGGCGGAGATATTTCCATGTTTATACAGATAGCGGTGGAGATATTTCCATGTTTATAGAGATGGTGGTGTAGATATTTGCAAGTTTATGCAGACAGCGGTGTAGATATTTCCATGTTTATAGAGATTGCGGTGTAGATATTTCCATGTTTATACAGATAGTGGTGGAGATATTTCCATGTTTATACAGATAGCGCTGTAGATATGTGCATATTTATGCAGATATCGGTGTAGATATTTCCATTTTTATACAGATAGCGGTTTACCTATTTCCATGTTTATACAGATAGCGATGTAGATATTTCCATGTTTATAGAGATGGCTGTGTAGATATTTCCATGTTTATACAGATGGCAGTGTAGGTATTTCCATATTTATAGAAATAGCCATGTAGATATTTCCATGTTTAAACAGATAGCGGTGTAGACATTTCCATGTTTGTAGAGATAGCGGTGTAGATATTTCCATATTTATACAGAAAGTGGTGTAGATACTTCCATGTTTATACAGATAGCGGTGTAGATGTTCCATGTTTATACAGATAGCGGTGTAGCTATTTCCATGTTTACAGAGATAGAGTTGTACGTATTTCCATATTTGCACAGATTGCCGTGTAGATATTTCCAACTTCACACAGATAACGTTGTACGTATTTGCATGTTTACACAGACAGCTGAGTAGATATTTCCATGTTTACACAGATAGTGTTGAAGATATTTCCATGTTTATACAGATAAAGTTGTAGATATTTCCACGTTTATAGAGATGGCGATGTAGATACTTCCTTTTTTAGGTAGATGTGCGGTGTAGATATTTCCATGTTTATAGAGATATCGGTGTATACATTTCCATGTTTATAGAGATAGCGGTACAGATATTTCCTTGTTTACAAAGATAGCTGTGTAGGTATTTCCGTGTTTATAGAGATAGCGGAGTAGATATTTCCATGTTTATACAGATAGCATTGTAGACATTTCCAAGTTTATACAGATAGCTGTGTTGGTATTTCCAAGTTTATATATATAGCGGTGTAGATATTTCCATGTTTACACAGCTCGCGGTGTAGATATTTACATCTTTATACAGATGGCAGTGTAGATATTTCCATGTTTATACAGATGGCAGTGTACATAGTTCCATGTTTATGGAAACGGAAGTGTAGATATTTCCATGTTTATAGAGATAGTGGTGCAGGTATCTCCATGTTTATAGAGATAACGGTGTAGATATTTCCATGATTATACCGATGGTTGTGTAGATATTTCCATGTGTATACAGATGGCACTGTAGGTATTTCCATGTTTATACAGATGGCAGTGTAGATACTTCCATGTTTATAAAGATAGCGGTGTAGACATATCCATGATTATAGAGATCGCGGTGTAGCTATATCCATGTTCATACAGATGGGGTTGTAGATCTGTATACGGTGAAGATATTTCCATGTTTTTAGTGATAGCCATGTAGATATTTCCATGTATATACAGATAGCAGTTTTGACAATTCCATGTTTATAGAGATAGCGGTGTAGATATTTCCATGTTTATACAGATAGCGGTATAGATATATCCATGTTTATACAGACTGTGGTGTAGATATTTCCATGTTTATACAGATAGCGGTGTAGATATTTCCATGTTTATACAGATACTGGTGTAGATATTTCCATGTTTACAGAGACAGAGGTGTAGATATTTCCATCTTCACACAGATTGCGGTGTACATATTTCCATGTTTACACAGACAGCTGTATAGGTATTTCCATGTTTACACAGATAGTGTTGTAGATATTTCCATATTTATAGAGATTGCAGTGTAGATATTTCCAGGTTTATACACATAGCGGTGTAGATATTTCCATGTTTATACAGAAAGCTGTGGAGATATTTCCATGTTTATAAAGATAGCACTGTAGATATTTGCATGTTTATGCAGATAGCTGTGTAGATATTTCCATGTTTATACAGATAGCGGTGTAGATATTTCCATGTTTATAGAGATAGCGGTGTAGATATTTCCATATTTATACAGATAGCGGAGTAGATATTTCCATGTTTATACAGATAGCAGTGTAGTTATTAACATGTTTATACAGATAGCGGTGTAGATATATCCATGTTTATACAGATTGTAGTGTAGATATTTCCATGTTTATACAGATAGCGGTGTAGATATTTCCATGTTTATACAGACAGTGGTGGAGGTATTTCCATGTTTACAGAGGCAGAGGAGTAGATATTTCCATATTCACACAGATTGCGGTGTACATATTTCCATGTTTACACAGACAGCTGTGAAGATATTTCCATGTTTACACTGATAGTGTTGTAGATATTTCCATGTTTATACAGATAGCGGTGGAGATATTTCCATGTTTATATAGATACTGCTGTAAGTATTTTCATGTTTATACAGATAGAGGTGTTGATATTTCCATATTTATACCGATAGCGGTGTAGATATTTCCATGATTATACAGATAGCAATGTAGATATTTGAATGTTTATACAGATAGCGGTATAGATATTTCCATGTTTATACAGATTACGGTGTAGATATTTCCATGTTTATACAGATAGCGGTGTAGATAATTTCATGTTTATACAGATAGCGGTGGAGATATTTTCAAGTTTATACAGATAGCGGTGGACATATTTTCATGTTTATAGAGATGGCAGTGTAGATATTTCCAAGTTTATTCAGATAGCGTTGTCGATATTTCCGTGTTTATACAGATAGCGGTGCTGTATTTCCATGTTTGTAGAGATAGCGGTGTAGATATTTCCATGTTTTTACAGATGGGGGTGTAGATATTTCCATGTTTATACAGATGACTGTGTAGATATTTCCATGTTTTTTACAGATGGCGCTGTAAATATTTCCATATTACACAGATAGCGGTGTGGATATCTCCATGTTTATACAGATAGTGATGTAGATATTTCCATGTTTATAGAGATGGCTGTGTAGTTATTTCCATGTTTATACAGATTGCAGTGTAGATATTTCCATGTTTATACAGATAGTGGGGGAGTTATTTCGATGTTTATACAAATGACTGTGTAGGTATATCCATGTTTATGCATATGGCGGTGTACATATTTCCATGTTTAGAGAGATAGCCATTAAGATATTTCCATGTTTATACAGACAGCGGTGTAGACATTTCCATGTTCATAGAGATAGCGGTGTAGATATTTCCATACTTACACAGATAGCAGTGTAGATATTTCCATGTTTATACAGATAGCGGTGTAGATGTTTCCATGTTTATACAGATAGCGGTGTAGATATATCCATGTTTATACAGATCGTGGTGTATATATTTCCATGTTTATACAGATAGTGGTGTAGATATTTCCATGTTTATACAGATAGCGGTGTAGATATATCCATGTTTATACATATCGTGGTGTATATATTTCCATGTTTATACAGATAGTGGTATAGATATTACCATGTTTATGCAGATAGCGGTGTAGACATTTCCATATTTACAGAGATAGACGTGTTGATATTTCCATATTTGCACAGATTGCTGTGTACATATTTCCACGTTTATACAGATAACGGTGTAGATATTTCCATGTTTATACAAATAGCGGTGTAGATATTTCCATGTTTATACAGATAGCCGTGTAGATATTTCCTTGTTTCTACAGATAGCGGTGTAGTTATATCCATGTTTATATAGATTGCGGTGTAGATATTTCCATGTTTATAAAGATAGCGGTGTAGATATTTCTATGTTTACACAGACTGCGGTGGAAATATTTCCATGTTTATACAGATAGCGATGTAAATATTTCCATGTTTATACAGATAGCGGAGTAGACATATCCATGTTTGTACAGATAGCGGTGTAGTTATTTCCATGTTTATACAGATAGCGGTGTAGATATTCCATGTTTATACAGATCGCGGTGGAGATATTTCCATGTTTAGTCAGAAAGCGGTGGAGATATTTCCATGTTTATAGAGATAGCGGTGTAGATATTTCCATGCTTATACAGATAGCGGTGTAGATATTTCCATGTTTATACAGATCGCGGTGTAGATATTTCCATGTTTATACAGATAGCGGTGTAGATATTTCCATGTTTATACAGATAGCGGTGTAGATATTTCCATGTTTATACAGATCGCGGTGTAGATATTTCCATGTTTATACAGTTAGCGGTGTAGATATTTCCATGTTTATACAAATAGCTGTGTAGAAATTCCCATGTTTATACAGATCGCTTTGTAGACATATCCATCTTTCTACAGATGTCAGTGAAGATATTTCCAAGTTTATAGAGATGGCCGTGTAAATATTTCCTTGTTTATACAGATGGCGGTGTAGATACATCCATGTTTCTGAAGATGGCGGTGTAGATATTTCCATGTTTATAGAGATGGCGGTCTAGTTATTTCTAAGTTTATAGAGATAGCGGTGTAAATATTTCCATGTTTATAGAGATGGTGGTGTGAGTATTTTCATGTTTATAGAGATAGCGGTGTAGATATTTCCATATTTATACAGATAGCTTTGTTGTTATTTCCATGTTTATACAGATAGCCGTGTAGATATTTCTATGTTTATACAGTTCGCGGTGTAGATATTTCCATCTTTATACAGATGGCAGTGTAGATATTTCCATGTTTGTACAGATAGTCGTGTAGATATTTCCTTGTCTATAGAGATAGCGGTGTATTTATTTCCATATTTATACAGATTGCAGTGTAGATATTTCCATCTTTATACAGATGGCGGTGTAGATATTTCCATGTTTATACAGATGGCAGTGAAGATATTTCCATGTTTATACAGATAGTGGTGTAGATATTTCCATGTTTATACAGATAGCGGTGTAGATACATCCATGTTTCTGAAGATGGCGGTGTAGGTATTTTCATGTTTATAGAGATGGAGGTGTAGATATTTCCATGTATATAGAGATAGCAGTGTAGATATTTTCATGTTTATAGAGAAAGCGGTGTAGGTATTTCCATGTTTATAGAGATAGCGGTGTAGATATTTCCATATTTATACAGATAGCGGTGTAGGTATTTCCATGTTTATACAGATTGCGGTGTAGATATTTCCATGTTTCTACAGATGGCGGTGTAGATATTTCCTTGTTTATACAGACAGCGGTGTAGATATTTCCATGTTTATACAGTTAGCGGTGTAGATATTTCCATGTTTACAGAGATAGCGGTGTAGATATTTCCAACTTTGCACAGATAGCTGGATAGATATTTCCATGTTTACACAGATAGTATTGTATATATTTCCATGTTTATACAGATAGCGGTGTAGTTATTTCCAAGTTTACACAGATAGCTGTGTAGATATTTCCATGTTTACACAGATAGCATTGTATATATTTCCATGTTTATACAGATAGCGGTGTAGATATTTCCATGTTTATACACATAGCGGTGTAGATATTTCCATGTTTATACTGATAGCGGTGGAGATATTTCCCTGTTTATATAGATAGCGATGTAGATATTTACATGTTTATACAGATAGCGGTTTAGATATTTCCATGTTTATAGAGATAGCAGTGTAGTTATTTCCATGTTTATACAGATGGCTGTGTAGATATTTCCATGTGTGTTCAGATGGCATTGTAGATATTTCCACGTTTATACAGATGGCGCTGTAGGTATTTCCACGTTTATACAGATGGCAGTGTGGATATTTCCATGTTTATACAGATGGCAGTGTAGATATTTCCATTGTTATACAGAATGCGGTGTTGATATATCCAAGTTTATACAGATAGCGGTGTAGATATTTCCACGTTTATACAGATGGCGGTGTAGATATTTCCATCTTTCTACAAATGGCAGTGTAGATATTTCCATGTTTATAGAGATGGCTGTGTAGATATTTCCATGTTTATATAGATGGCAATGTAGATATTTTCTTGTTTATATAGATGGCGTTGTAGATATCTCCAAGTTTAAAGAGATGGAGTTGTATATATTTCCATGTTGATGGAGATAGCGGTGTAGATATTTCCATGTTTATAGAGATATCGGTGTAGTTATTTCCATGTTTATAGAGATAGCGGTGTATATATATCCATATTTCTACAGATGACTGTGTAGATATTTCCATGTTTGTACAGATGGCAGTGTAGATATTTCCATGTTTACAGAGATAGCGGTGTAGATAATTTCATGTTTATACAGATTGCAGTGGAGATATGTCCATGTTTATACAGATAGCAATGGTGATATTTCCACGTTAATACACATAGCGGTGTAGATATTTCCATGTTTATACAGATAGCGGTGTAGATATTTCCATATTTATACAGATGGCTGTGTCGATATTTCCATGTTTATGCAGATTCCTCTGAAGATATTTCCATCTTATATAGATGACAGTGTAGATATTTCCATGTTAATACAGATGGCAGTGTAGATATTTCCATGTTTATAGAGATAGTGGTGTAGATATTTCCATGTTTATTGAGATATCGGTGTAAATATTTCCATATTTACACAGATAGTGATGTAGATATTTCCATATTTTTACAGATAGCGGTGTAGATATTTCCATCTTTATTCAGAGAGTACTGTCCATATTTCCATGTTTATACAGATCACTGTGTAGATATTTCCATCTTTATACAGATAACGTTGTAGATATTTCCATCTTTATACAAACGGTGTTGTAGATATTTCCATGTTTATTGAGATATCGGTGTAAATATTTCCATATTTACACAGATAGTGATGTAGATATTTCCATATTTTTACAGATAGCGGTGTAGATATTTCCATCTTTATTCAGAGAGTACTGTCCATATTTCCATGTTTATACAGATCACTGTGTAGATATTTCCATCTTTATACAGATAACGTTGTAGATATTTCCATCTTTATACAAACGGTGGTGTAGATATTTCCATGTTCCTACACATGACTGTGTAGTTATTTCCATGTTTATACAGATGGCGGTGTAGATATTTCCATATTTATAGAGATAGCAGTGTAGATATTTCCAGGTTTATACAGATAGCGGTGTAAATATTTCCATGTTTATACAGATCGTGGTGTGGATATTTCCATGTTTATTCAGATACCGGTGTAGATATTTCCATGTTTATACAGACTGCATTGTAGGTATTTCTATGTTTATACAGATAGCGGTGTAGATATTTCCATGTTTGTACAGATGGCGGTGTTGATATTTCCGTCTGTACACAGATTGCTGTGTAGATATTTCCATCTTTATACAGATGGCGTTGTAGATATTTCAATGGATATGCAGATGGCGGTGTGGATATTTCCATGTTTATAGAGATAACGGTGTAGGTATTTCCATGTTTATAGACATAACGGTGTAGATATTTCCATGTTTATACAGATGGTGTTGTAAATATTTCCATGTTTATACCGATAGCAGTGTTGGTATTTCCACGTTTATACAGACAGCGATGTAGATATTTCCATGTTTATACAGATTGCGGCGCAGATATTTCCATGGATATGTAGATGGCGGTGTAGATATTTCCATGTTTATACAGATAGCGGTGTAGTTATTTCCATGTTTATATAGATAGCGGTGTAGATATTTCCATGTATATACACATGGCTGTGTAGATATTTCCATGTTTATACAGATGGCGTTGTAGGTATTTCCATGTTTATACAGATAACTTTGTAAGTATTTCCACGTTTATACAGATGGCGCTGTAGATATTTCGATGTTTATAGAGATATCAGTGGAGATATGTCCATGTTTATACAGATAGCGGTGTAGATATTTCCACGTTTATACTGATCGTGGTGTAGATATTTCCATGTTTATAGAGATGGCGGTGTAGATATTTCCATGTTTATACACATCACGGTGTAGATATTTGCTTGTTTATACAAATAGCGGTGTAGTTATTTCCATGTTTATGCAGATAGCGGTGTAGATATTTCCATGTATATACAGATGGCTGTTTAGATATTTCCATGTTTATACAGATGGCTGTGTAGATATTTGCATGTTTATACAGATGACTTTGTAGGTATTTCCATGTTTATACAGATGGCGGTGTAGATATTTCCATGTTTATAGAGATAGCTGTGTAGATATTTCCATGTTTATACAGATAGCGGTGTAGATATTTCCATATTTATACAGATCGCGGTGTAGATATTTCCATGTTTATACAGATCGCGGTGTAGATATTTCCATGTTTATACAGATAGCGGTGTAGATATTTCCATGTTTTTACTGATATCGGTGTAGATATTTCCATGTTTACACAGATTGCGGTGTAGATATTTCTATCTTTCTACAGATGGCATTGTAGATATTTCCATGTTTATACAGATGGTGGTTTATATATTTCCATGTTTATATAGGTGGTGGTTTAGATATTACCATGTTTATACAGACAGCGGTGTAGATATTTCCATGTTTATACAGATCGTGGTGAAGATATTTAAATGTTTATACTGATCGCGGTGGAGATATTTCCATGTTTATACAGATGCCTGTGCAGATATCTCCATATTTATACACAGGGCTGTGTAGGTATTTCTATGTTTATACAGATGGCACTGTAGATATTTCCATGTTCCTACACATGACTGTGTAGGTATTTCCATGTTTATACAGATGGCTTTTTAGATATTTCCATGTCTATAGAGATAGCGGTGCAGATATTTCCATGTTTATACAGATAGCGGTGTAAATATTTCCATGTTTATACAGATCGTGGTGTAGATATTTCCATGTTTATTACAGATTCCGGTGTAGATATTTCCATGTTTATACAGACCGCAATGTAGATATTTCCATGTTTGTAGAGATAGCAGTGTAGATATTTCCATGTTTATAGAGATCGCGGTGTTGTTATTACCATGTTTATAGAGATAGCGTTTCAAATATTTCCACATTTATACAGATAGTGGTGTAGTTATTTCCATGTTTATACAGATAGCGGTGTAGATATTTCCATGTTTACAGAGATAGCGGAGTAGATATTTCCATCTTTGCACAGATTGCGGTGTAGGTATTGCCAAATTTACACAGATTGCGGTGTAGATATTTCCAAGTTTACACAGATAGCTGTGTAGATATTTCCGTGTTTACAGAGATAGCATTGTAGATATTTCCATGTTTATACAGATTGCGGTGTAGTTATTTCCATGTTGATACAGATATTGTTGTAGATATTTCCATGTTTATTCAGGTAGCGGTGTAGAAATTCCCATGTTTATACAGATCGCTTTGTAGGCATTTCCATCCTTCTACAGATGTCAGTGTAGATATTTCCAAGTTTATACAGATGGCAGCGTAGATATTTCCATGTTTATACAGATGTCTGTGTAGATATTTCCATATTTATGCACATGGCGGTGTAGATATTTCCATGTTTATAGGGATCGCGGTGTAGTTATTTCTATGTTTATAGAGATAGCGGTGTAGATATTTCCATGTTCATACAGATAACGGTGTTGGTATTTCCATGTTTATACAGATAGTGGTATCGATATTTCCATGTTTATACAGCTCGCGATGTAGATATTTCCATCTTTATACAGATCTCAGTGTAGATATTTCCACGTTTATACAGATAGCGGTGTAGATATTTACATGTGTATAGAGGTAGCGGTGTAGGTATTTCCATATTTATACAGATTGCGGTGTACATATTTCCATCTTTGTACAGATGGCGGTGTAGATATTTCCATGTTTATACACATGGCAGTGAAGATATTTCCATGTTTATACTGATAGTGCTGTAGATATTTCCATGTTTATACAGGTGGCGGTGTAGATACATCCATGTTTCTGAAGATGGCGGTGTAGATATTTTCATGTTTATAGAGATGTCAGTGTAGATATTTCCATGTATATAGAGATTGCAGTGTAGATATTTCCATGTTTATAGAGAAAGCGGTGTAGGTATTTCCATGTTTATACAGATGGCGGTGTAGATACTTCCTTGTTTATACAGATAGCGGTGTAGATATTTCCATGTTTATACAGATACTGGTGTAGATATTTCCAGGTTTATACAGAGAGCGGTGTAGATATTTCCACGTTTTACAGATAGTGGTGTAGATATTTCCATCTTTATACAGATAGCGGTGCATATATTTCCATGTTTACACAAATAGCCGTGTAGATATTTCCATGTTTATAAAGATAGCGTTGCAGATATTTCCATCTTTATACAGATAGCGGTGTGGGTATATCCATGTTTATACAGATAGCGGTGTGGGTATTCCCATGTTTATACAGATAGCGGTATAAGTATTTCCATGTTTATAGAGATGACTGTCTAGATATTTCCATGTTTATTCAGCTTTCCGTTTAGATATTTCCATGTTTATACAGATAGCGGTATAGATATTTCCATGTTTATACAGATAGCTGTGTAGATATTTCCATGTTTATACAGACAGCAATGTAGATATTTTATGTTTATAGAGATAGCGGTGTAGATATTTTCATGTTCATACAAACAACAGTGTAGGTATTTTCATGTTTATGGAGATAGCCGTGTAGATATTTCCATTTTTATAGACATAGCTGTGTAAATATTTCCAAGTTTTTACAGATAGCGGTGTAAATATTTCCAAGATTATATAGATAGCGGTGCAAATATTTTCATGTTTATAGACCTAGCGGTGTAGATATTTCCATGTTTTTAGAGATAGCGGTGTAAATATTTCCATGTTTATACAGATAGCCGTGTAAATGTTTACACGTTTATAGGGATAGCGGTGTAGATATTCCCATGTTTATACAGATAGCGGTGTAGATATTTCCCCGTTTATAGAGATAGCTGTGTAGATATTTCCACGTTTATACAGATAGCGGTGAAGATATTTCCACTTTTATACAGACTGCGGTGTAGAAATTTCCAAATTTATACACATAGCGGTGCAGATATTTCCACGTTTATACACATATCGGTGTAGATATTATCATGTTTATACAGATAGTGGTGTAGATATTTCCACGTTTGTAGACATAGCGATGCAGATATTTCCACGTCTATACAGATAGCGGTGTAGGTATTTCCACATTAATACAGAGAACGGTGTAGATATTTCCAGGTTTATAGAGACAGCGGTGCAGATATTTCCATGTTTCTACAGATAGCGGTGTAGATATTTCCATGTTTATAGAGACAGCGGTGTAGTTATTTCCAAGTTTATACAGATAGCGTTGTAGATATTTCCATGTTTATACAGTCAGTGGTGTAGATATTCCCATGTTTAAACAGATAGCCGTGTATATATTTCCATGTTTATACATACAGCGGTGTAGATATTTCCATGTTTTACAGATAGTGGTGTAGATATTTCCATGTTTATAGAGATAGCGGTGTAGATATTTCCATGTCTATAGTGATAGCTTTGTAAATATTTCCATGTTTATACAGATAGCGGTGGAAGTATTTCCATGTTTATAGAGATAGCGGTGTAGATATTTCCATGTTTATACAGATACCGGTGTAGATATTTCCACATATATACTTATAGCGGTGTAGATATTTCCAGGTTTATAGAGTTAGCGGTGTAGATATTCCCACCTTTATAGAGATAGCGGTGTAGATATTTCCATGTTTATACAGATAGCGGTGTAGACATTTCCATGTTTATAGAGATAGCGGTGTAGATATATCCATATTTATACAGATAGCGGTGTAGATATTTCCATGTTTATACAGATAGCGGTGTAGATGTTTCCATGTTTATACAGCTCGCGGTGTAGATATTTCCATCTTTATACAGATGGCAGTGTCGATATTTCCATGTTTATACAGATAGCGGTGTAGATATTTCCTTGTCTATAGAGATAGCGGTGTAGTTGTTTCCATATTTATACAGATTGCGGTGTAGATATTTCCATCTTTATACAGATGGCGGTGTAGATATTTCCATGTTTATACAGATGGCAATGAAGATAATTCCATGTTTATACAGATAGTGGTGTTGATATTTCCATGTTTATACAGATAGCGGTGTAGATACATCAATGTTTCTGAAGATGGCAGTGTAGATATTTTCACGTTTATAGAGATGGCGATGTAGATATTTCCATGTTTATACAGATGTCTGTGTAGATAATTCCATGTTTATGCAGATAGCGGTGCAGATATTTCCATGTTCATACATATAGCGGTGTGGCTATTTCCATGTTTATACAGATAGCGGTGTGGGTATTTCCATGTTTATACAGATAGCGGTATAGATATTTCCATGCTTATAGAGATGACTGTCTAGATATTTCCATGTTTTAACAGCTTTCCGTGTAGATATTTCCATGTTTCTACAGATGGCGGTGTAGATATTTCCTTGTTTAAACAGATAGCGGTGTAGATATTTCCATGTTTATACAGATAGCAGTGTAGATATTTCCATGTTTTCAGAGATGGCTGTGTAGATATTTCCCTCTTTGCATAGATTGCCGTGTAGATATTTGCATTTTTACGCAGATACCTGTGTAGATATTTCCAAGTTTACACAGATAGCTGTGTAGATATTTCCATGTTTACACAGATAGCGTTGTAGATATTTCCATGTTTATACAGATAGCGGTGTAGATATTTCCATGTTTATACAGATTGTGGTGTAGACATTTCCATGTTTATGGAGATGGCAGTGTAGATATTTCCAAGATTGTGGAGATTGTGGTGTTGATATTTCCATGTTTATAGACATAGCGCTGTAGGTATTTCCTTGTTTATACAGATAGTTGTGTAGATACATCCATGATTATACAGATGACTGTGTAGTTATTTCCATGTGTATACAGATGACACTGTAGATATTTGTATGTTTACACAAATGGCGGTGTAGATATTTCCATGTTTATACAGATCATGGTATAGATATATCCATGTTTATACAGATCGCGATGTTGATATTACCATGTTTATAGGGATAGCGGTGCACATATTTCCACATTTATGCAGATAGCAGTGTAGTTATTAGCATGTTTATACAGATAGCGGTGTAGATATTTCCATGTATAAACAGATGTCTGTGTATATATTTCCACGTTTAAACAGATGGCGGTGTAGATATTTCCTTCTTTATACAAGCAGCGGTGTAGTTATTTCCATGTTTATACTGATCATGGTGTAGATATTTCCTTGTTTATTCAAATAGCGGTGTAGTTATTTCCATCTTTATACAGATAGAGGTGTAGATATTTCCTTGTTTATACAAATAGCAGTGTAGATATTTCCATGTTTATACAGATCACGTTGTAGATATTTCCTTGTTTATACAAATACCGGTGTAGTTATTTCCATGTTTATACAGATAGCGGTGTTGATATTTCCATGTATATACAGATCACGGTGCAGATATTTCCATGTTTATACAGATCGTGGTGTAGATATTTCCATGTTTATACAGATAGCGGTGTAGATATTTCCATGTTTTTACAGATATTGGTGTAGATATTTCCATGTTTACACAGATTGCGGTGTAGATATTTCCATCTTTCTACAGATGGCATTGTAGATATTTCCATGTTTATACAGATGGCGGTGTAGCTATTTCCATGTTTATATAGATGGTGGTGTAGATATTACCATGTTTATACAGGTATCAGTGTAGATATTTCCATGTTTATACAGATCGTGGTGAAGTTATTTCCATGTTTATACAGATCGCAGTGTAGATATTTCCATATTTATACAGATCGCAGTGTAGATATTTCCATGTTTATACTGTTAGCGGTGTAGATATTTCCGTGTTTATACAGATAGCGGTGTAGATATTTCCATGTTTATACAGATGGCGTTGTAGATATTTCCATGTTTTTACAGATGGCAGTGCAGATATTTCCATGTTTATAGAGATAGCGGTGTAGATATTTCCATGTTTGTACAGATGGCGGTGTTGATATTTCCATCTATACACAGATGGCCTTGAAGATATTTCCATGTTTATACAGATGGCAGTGTAGATATTTCCATGGACATGCAGAAGGCGGTGTAGATATTTCCATGTTTATACAGATCGTGGTGTAGATATTTCCATGGTTATACAGATCACGGTGTAGATATTTCCATGTTTTCACAGATGGTGGTGAAGATATTTTCGTGTTTATACACATGGCGCAGTAGATACTACCATCTTTATGGAGAATGCAGTGTAGATATTTTCACGTTTATAGAGATGGCGGTGTACATATTTCCATATTTATAGAGATAGCGGTGTAGATATTTCCATCTTTCTACAGATGGCAGTGTAGATATTTCCATGTTTATACAGATGGCGGTGTAGATATTTCCATATTTATACACATGTCTGTGTAGATATTTCCATGTGTATTCAGAGGGTATTGTAGGTATTTCCATGTTTATACAGATGGTGGTGTAGATATTTCCATGTTTATTCAGATGACTGTGTAGATATTTCCATGTATTTACAGATGGCAGTGTAGATATTTCAATGTTTATAGAGATGGCGCTGAAGATATTTCCATTTTATACAGATCGCTGTGTAGATATTTCCATGTTTATACAGATTGCGGTGTTGTTATTTCCATGTTTTAACAGATATTGGTGTAGATATTTCCATGTTTACACAGATTGCGGTGTAGATATTTCCATCTTTCTACAGATGGCATTGTAGATATTTCCATGTTTATACAGATGGCGGTGTAGATATTTCCATGTTTCTGTAGATGGTGGTGTAGATATTACCATGTTTATACAGATAGCGGTGTAGATATTTCCATGTTTATACGGATCGTGGTGAAGATATTTCCATGTTTATGCAGATCGTGGTGTAGATATTTCCATGGTTATACGGATCACGGTGTAGACATTTCCATGTTTATACAGATAGCGGTGTAGATATTACCATGTTTATACAGATAGCGGTGTAGGTATTTCCATGTTTATAGAGATAGCGGTGTAGGTATTTCCATGTTTATAGACATAGCGGTGTAGATATTTCCATGTTTATATAGATGGCGTTGTAGACATTTCCATGTTTATACCGATAGCGGTGTTGGTATTTCCACGTTTATACAGATAGCGATGTAGATATTTCCATGTTTATACAGCTCGCGGTGCAGATATTTATATCTTTATACAGATGGCATTGTAGATATTTCCTATTTCACACTGATGGCGGTGTAGATGTTTCCATGTTTATACAGATGGCGGAGTAGTTAGTTCCATGTTTATGGAGATGGCAGTGTAGATATTTTCATGTTTATAGAGATGGCGGTGTAGATATTTCCATGTTTATAGAGATAGCAGTGTAGATATTTGCATGTTTATACAGATGGCAGTGTAGATATTTCCATGTGTATACAGATGGCATTGTAGATATTTCCATGTTTATACAGATGGCTGTATAGGTATTTCCATGTTTTTACAGATGGCAGTGCAGATATTTCCATGTTTATAGAGATAGCGGTGTAGATATTTCCATGTTTGTAAAGATGGCGGTCTTGATATTTCTATCTATACACAGATGGCCTTGTAGATATTTCCATGTTTATACAGATGACGGCGTAGATATTTACATGGACATGCAGATGGCGGTGTAGATATTTCCATGGTTCTACAGAAAGCGGTGTAGATATTTCCATGTTTTCACAGATGGTTGTGTAGATATTTCCGTGTTTATACACATGGCGGTGTAGATACTTCCATCTTCATGGAGAGGGCAGTGTAGATATTTTCATGTTTATAGAGATGGCGGTGTAGATATTTCCATATTTATAGAGATAGCGGTGTAGATATTTCCATCTTTCCACAGATGGCAGTGTAGATATTTCCATGTTTATACAGATGGCGGTGTAGATATTTATATATTTATACAGATGTCTGTGTAGATATTTCCATGTGTATACAGATGGTATTGTAGGTATTTCCATGTTTATACAGATGGTGGTGTAGATATTTCCATGTTTATTCAGATGACTGTGTAGATATTTCCATGTTTTTATAGATGGCAGTGTAGATATTTCAATGTTTATAGAGATGGCGCTGTAGATATTTCCATGTTTATACAGATAACGGTGTAGATATTTCCATGTCTATACAGACAGCAGTGGATATATATCCATGTTGATACACATAGCGGTGTACATATTTCCATGTTTATAGAGACAGCGGTGTTGGTATTTCCATGTTTATACAGATAGCGGTGCAGATATTTCCATGTTTATACAGATCGTGGTGTAGATATTTCCATGTTTATACAGATACCGGTGTAGATATTTCCATGTTTATACAGACCGCAGTGTAGATATTTCCATGTTTATAGAGATAGCAGTGTAGATATTTGCAAGTTTGTACAGATGGCGGAGTTGATGTTTCCATCTATACACAGATTGCCATGTAGGTGTTTCCATGTGTATACAGATGGCATTGTAGATATTTCCATGTTTATACAGATGGTGGTGTAGATATTTCCATGTTTACCCAGATGACTGTATAGGTATTTCCATGTTTATACTGATGGCGGTGTTGATATTTCCATGTTTATAGAGATAACGGTGTAGAAATTTCCATGTTTATACAGATAGCGGTGTAAATATTTCCATGTTTATACAGATCACGGTGTAGATATTTCCTTGTTTATACAAATAGCGGTGTAGTTATTTCCATGTTTATACAGATAGCAGTGTAGGTATTTTCATGTATATACAGACGGCTGTGTAGATATTTCCATGTTTATACGGATGGTTTGTAGATATTTCCATGTTTATACAGATGACTTTGTAGGTATTTCCATGTTTATACAGATGGCGGTGTAGATATTTCCATGTTTATAGAGATATCTGCGGAGATATTTCCATGTTTATACAGATAGCGGTGTAGATATTTCCATGTTTATACAGATCGCGGTGTAGATATTTAAATTTTTATACAGATCGCGGTGTAGATATTTCCATGTTTATACAGATAGTGGTGTAGATATTTCCATGTTTTTACAGATATCAGTGTAGATTTTCCATGTTTACAGAGATTGCGGTGTAGATATTTCCATCTTTCTACAGATGGCTTTGTAGATATTTCCTTGTTCATACAGATGGCGGTGTAGATATTTCCATGTTTATATAGATGGTGGTGTACATATTACCATGTTTATACAGATAGCGGTGTAGATATTTCCATGTTAACACAGAGAATGGTGAAGATATTTCCATGTTTATGCAGATCGCGGTGTAGATATTTCCATGTTTATACAGATAGCTGTGTAGATATTTCCATGTTTATACAGACAGCAATGTAGATATTTTATGTTTATAGAGATAGCGGTGTAGATATTTTCATGTTCATACAAACAACAGTGTAGGTATTTTCATGTTTATGGAGATAGCGGTGTAGATATTTCCATTTTTATAGACATAGCTGTGTAAATATTTCCAAGTTTTTACAGATAGCGGTGTAAATATTTCCAAGATTATATAGATAGCGGTGCAAATATTTTCATGTTTATAGACCTAGCGGTGTAGATATTTCCATGTTTTTAGAGATAGCGGTGTAAATATTTCCATGTTTACACAGATAGCCGTGTAAATATTTACACGTTTATAGGGATAGCGGTGTAGATATTCCCATGTTTATACAGATAGCGGTGTAGATATTTCCCCGTTTATAGAGATAGCTGTGTAGATATTTCCACGTTTATACAGATAGCGGTGAAGATATTTCCACTTTTATACAGACTGCGGTGTAGAAATTTCCAAATTTATACACATAGCGGTGCAGATATTTCCACGTTTATACACATATCGGTGTAGATATTATCATGTTTATACAGATAGCGGTGTAGATATTTCCACGTTTGTAGACATAGCGATGCAGATATTTCCACGTCTATACAGATAGCGGTGTAGGTATTTCCACATTAATACAGAGAACGGTGTAGATATTTCCAGGTTTATAGAGACAGCGGTGTAGATATTTCCATGTTTCTACAGATAGCGGTGTAGATATTTCCATGTTTATAGAGACAGCGGTGTAGTTATTTCCAAGTTTATACAGATAGCGTTGTAGATATTTCCATGTTTATACAGTCAGTGGTGTAGATATTCCCATGTTTAAACAGATAGCCGTGTATATATTTCCATGTTTATACATACAGCGGTGTAGATATTTCCATGTTTTACAGATAGTGGTGTAGATATTTCCATGTTTATAGAGATAGCGGTGTAGATATTTCCATGTCTATAGTGATAGCTTTGTAAATATTTCCATGTTTATACAGATAGCGGTGGAAGTATTTCCATGTTTATAGAGATAGCGGTGTAGATATTTCCATGTTTATACAGATACCGGTGTAGATATTTCCACATATATACTTATAGCGGTGTAGATATTTCCAGGTTTATAGAGTTAGCGGTGTAGATATTCCCACCTTTATAGAGATAGCGGTGTAGATATTTCCATGTTTATACAGATAGCAGTGTAGACATTTCCATGTTTATAGAGATAGCGGTGTAGATATATCCATATTTATACAGATAGCGGTGTAGATATTTCCATGTTTATACAGATAGCGGTGTAGATGTTTCCATGTTTATACAGCTCGCGGTGTAGATATTTCCATCTTTATACAGATGGCAGTGTCGATATTTCCATGTTTATACAGATAGCGGTGTAGATATTTCCTTGTCTATAGAGATAGCGGTGTAGTTGTTTCCATATTTATACAGATTGCGATGTAGATATTTCCATCTTTATACAGATGGCGGTGTAGATATTTCCATGTTTATACAGATGGCAATGAAGATATTTCCATGTTTATACAGATAGTGGTGTTGATATTTCCATGTTTATACAGATAGCGGTGTAGATACATCAATGTTTCTGAAGATGGCAGTGTAGATATTTTCACGTTTATAGAGATGGCGATGTAGATATTTCCATGTTTATACAGATGTCTGTGTAGATAATTCCATGTTTATGCAGATAGCGGTGCAGATATTTCCATGTTCATACAGATAGCGGTGTGGCTATTTCCATGTTTATACAGATAGCGGTGTGGGTATTTCCATGTTTATACAGATAGCGGTATAGATATTTCCATGCTTATAGAGATGACTGTCTAGATATTTCCATGTTTTAACAGCTTTCCGTGTAGATATTTCCATGTTTCTACAGATGGCGGTGTAGATATTTCCTTGTTTAAACAGATAGCGGTGTAGATATTTCCATGTTTATACAGATAGCAGTGTAGATATTTCCATGTTTTCAGAGATGGCTGTGTAGATATTTCCCTCTTTGCATAGATTGCCGTGTAGATATTTGCATTTTTACACAGATACCTGTGTAGATATTTCCAAGTTTACACAGATAGCTGTGTAGATATTTCCATGTTTACACAGATAGCGTTGTAGATATTTCCATGTTTATACAGATAGCGGTGTAGATATTTCCATGTTTATACAGATTGTGGTGTAGACATTTCCATGTTTATGGAGATGGCAGTGTAGATATTTCCAAGATTGTGGAGATTGTGGTGTTGATATTTCCATGTTTATAGACATAGCGCTGTAGGTATTTCCTTGTTTATACAGATAGTTGTGTAGATACATCCATGATTATACAGATGACTGTGTAGTTATTTCCATGTGTATACAGATGACACTGTAGATATTTGTATGTTTACACAAATGGCGGTGTAGATATTTCCATGTTTATACAGATCATGGTATAGATATATCCATGTTTATACAGATCGCGATGTTGATATTACCATGTTTATAGGGATAGCGGTGCACATATTTCCACATTTATGCAGATAGCAGTGTAGTTATTAGCATGTTTATACAGATAGCGGTGTAGATATTTCCATGTATAAACAGATGTCTGTGTATATATTTCCACGTTTAAACAGATGGCGGTGTAGATATTTCCTTCTTTATACAAGCAGCGGTGTAGTTATTTCCATGTTTATACTGATCATGGTGTAGATATTTCCTTGTTTATTCAAATAGCGGTGTAGTTATTTCCATCTTTATACAGATAGAGGTGTAGATATTTCCTTGTTTATACAAATAGCAGTGTAGATATTTCCATGTTTATACAGATCACGTTGTAGATATTTCCTTGTTTATACAAATACCGGTGTAGTTATTTCCATGTTTATACAGATAGCGGTGTTGATATTTCCATGTATATACAGATCGCGGTGCAGATATTTCCATGTTTATACAGATCGTGGTGTAGATATTTCCATGTTTATACAGATAGCGGTGTAGATATTTCCATGTTTTTACAGATATTGGTGTAGATATTTCCATGTTTACACAGATTGCGGTGTAGATATTTCCATCTTTCTACAGATGGCATTGTAGATATTTCCATGTTTATACAGATGGCGGTGTAGCTATTTCCATGTTTATATAGATGGTGGTGTAGATATTACCATGTTTATACAGGTATCAGTGTAGATATTTCCATGTTTATACAGATCGTGGTGAAGTTATTTCCATGTTTATACAGATCGCAGTGTAGATATTTCCATATTTATACAGATCGCAGTGTAGATATTTCCATGTTTATACTGTTAGCGGTGTAGATATTTCCGTGTTTATACAGATAGCGGTGTAGATATTTCCATGTTTATACAGATGGCGTTGTAGATATTTCCATGTTTTTACAGATGGCAGTGCAGATATTTCCATGTTTATAGAGATAGCGGTGTAGATATTTCCATGTTTGTACAGATGGCGGTGTTGATATTTCCATCTATACACAGATGGCCTTGAAGATATTTCCATGTTTATACAGATGGCAGTGTAGATATTTCCATGGACATGCAGAAGGCGGTGTAGATATTTCCATGTTTATACAGATCGTGGTGTAGATATTTCCATGGTTATACAGATCACGGTGTAGATATTTCCATGTTTTCACAGATGGTGGTGAAGATATTTTCGTGTTTATACACATGGCGCAGTAGATACTACCATCTTTATGGAGAATGCAGTGTAGATATTTTCACGTTTATAGAGATGGCGGTGTACATATTTCCATATTTATAGAGATAGCGGTGTAGATATTTCCATCTTTCTACAGATGGCAGTGTAGATATTTCCATGTTTATACAGATTGTGGTGTAGACATTTCCATGTTTATGGAGATGGCAGTGTAGATATTTCCAAGATTGTGGAGATTGTGGTGTTGATATTTCCATGTTTATAGACATAGCGCTGTAGGTATTTCCTTGTTTATACAGATAGTTGTGTAGATACATCCATGATTATACAGATGACTGTGTAGTTATTTCCATGTGTATACAGATGACACTGTAGATATTTGTATGTTTACACAAATGGCGGTGTAGATATTTCCATGTTTATACAGATCATGGTATAGATATATCCATGTTTATACAGATCGCGATGTTGATATTACCATGTTTATAGGGATAGCGGTGCACATATTTCCACATTTATGCAGATAGCAGTGTAGTTATTAGCATGTTTATACAGATAGCGGTGTAGATATTTCCATGTATAAACAGATGTCTGTGTATATATTTCCACGTTTAAACAGATGGCGGTGTAGATATTTCCTTCTTTATACAAGCAGCGGTGTAGTTATTTCCATGTTTATACTGATCATGGTGTAGATATTTCCTTGTTTATTCAAATAGCGGTGTAGTTATTTCCATCTTTATACAGATAGAGGTGTAGATATTTCCTTGTTTATACAAATAGCAGTGTAGATATTTCCATGTTTATACAGATCACGTTGTAGATATTTCCTTGTTTATACAAATACCGGTGTAGTTATTTCCATGTTTATACAGATAGCGGTGTTGATATTTCCATGTATATACAGATCGCGGTGCAGATATTTCCATGTTTATACAGATCGTGGTGTAGATATTTCCATGTTTATACAGATAGCGGTGTAGATATTTCCATGTTTTTACAGATATTGGTGTAGATATTTCCATGTTTACACAGATTGCGGTGTAGATATTTCCATCTTTCTACAGATGGCATTGTAGATATTTCCATGTTTATACAGATGGCGGTGTAGCTATTTCCATGTTTATATAGATGGTGGTGTAGATATTACCATGTTTATACAGGTATCAGTGTAGATATTTCCATGTTTATACAGATCGTGGTGAAGTTATTTCCATGTTTATACAGATCGCAGTGTAGATATTTCCATATTTATACAGATCGCAGTGTAGATATTTCCATGTTTATACTGTTAGCGGTGTAGATATTTCCGTGTTTATACAGATAGCGGTGTAGATATTTCCATGTTTATACAGATGGCGTTGTAGATATTTCCATGTTTTTACAGATGGCAGTGCAGATATTTCCATGTTTATAGAGATAGCGGTGTAGATATTTCCATGTTTGTACAGATGGCGGTGTTGATATTTCCATCTATACACAGATGGCCTTGAAGATATTTCCATGTTTATACAGATGGCAGTGTAGATATTTCCATGGACATGCAGAAGGCGGTGTAGATATTTCCATGTTTATACAGATCGTGGTGTAGATATTTCCATGGTTATACAGATCACGGTGTAGATATTTCCATGTTTTCACAGATGGTGGTGAAGATATTTTCGTGTTTATACACATGGCGCAGTAGATACTACCATCTTTATGGAGAATGCAGTGTAGATATTTTCACGTTTATAGAGATGGCGGTGTACATATTTCCATATTTATAGAGATAGCGGTGTAGATATTTCCATCTTTCTACAGATGGCAGTGTAGATATTTCCATGTTTATACAGATGGCGGTGTAGATATTTCCATATTTATACACATGTCTGTGTAGATATTTCCATGTGTATTCAGAGGGTATTGTAGGTATTTCCATGTTTATACAGATGGTGGTGTAGATATTTCCATGTTTATTCAGATGACTGTGTAGATATTTCCATGTATTTACAGATGGCAGTGTAGATATTTCAATGTTTATAGAGATGGCGCTGAAGATATTTCCATTTTATACAGATCGCTGTGTAGATATTTCCATGTTTATACAGATTGCGGTGTTGTTATTTCCATGTTTTAACAGATATTGGTGTAGATATTTCCATGTTTACACAGATTGCGGTGTAGATATTTCCATCTTTCTACAGATGGCATTGTAGATATTTCCATGTTTATACAGATGGCGGTGTAGATATTTCCATGTTTCTGTAGATGGTGGTGTAGATATTACCATGTTTATACAGATAGCGGTGTAGATATTTCCATGTTTATACGGATCGTGGTGAAGATATTTCCATGTTTATGCAGATCGTGGTGTAGATATTTCCATGGTTATACGGATCACGGTGTAGACATTTCCATGTTTATACAGATAGCGGTGTAGATATTACCATGTTTATACAGATAGCGGTGTAGGTATTTCCATGTTTATAGAGATAGCGGTGTAGGTATTTCCATGTTTATAGACATAGCGGTGTAGATATTTCCATGTTTATATAGATGGCGTTGTAGACATTTCCATGTTTATACCGATAGCGGTGTTGGTATTTCCACGTTTATACAGATAGCGATGTAGATATTTCCATGTTTATACAGCTCGCGGTGCAGATATTTATATCTTTATACAGATGGCATTGTAGATATTTCCTATTTCACACTGATGGCGGTGTAGATGTTTCCATGTTTATACAGATGGCGGAGTAGTTAGTTCCATGTTTATGGAGATGGCAGTGTAGATATTTTCATGTTTATAGAGATGGCGGTGTAGATATTTCCATGTTTATAGAGATAGCAGTGTAGATATTTGCATGTTTATACAGATGGCAGTGTAGATATTTCCATGTGTATACAGATGGCATTGTAGATATTTCCATGTTTATACAGATGGCTGTATAGGTATTTCCATGTTTTTACAGATGGCAGTGCAGATATTTCCATGTTTATAGAGATAGCGGTGTAGATATTTCCATGTTTGTAAAGATGGCGGTCTTGATATTTCTATCTATACACAGATGGCCTTGTAGATATTTCCATGTTTATACAGATGACGGCGTAGATATTTACATGGACATGCAGATGGCGGTGTAGATATTTCCATGGTTCTACAGAAAGCGGTGTAGATATTTCCATGTTTTCACAGATGGTTGTGTAGATATTTCCGTGTTTATACACATGGCGGAGTAGATACTTCCATCTTCATGGAGAGGGCAGTGTAGATATTTTCATGTTTATAGAGATGGCGGTGTAGATATTTCCATATTTATAGAGATAGCGGTGTAGATATTTCCATCTTTCCACAGATGGCAGTGTAGATATTTCCATGTTTATACAGATGGCGGTGTAGATATTTATATATTTATACAGATGTCTGTGTAGATATTTCCATGTGTATACAGATGGTATTGTAGGTATTTCCATGTTTATACAGATGGTGGTGTAGATATTTCCATGTTTATTCAGATGACTGTGTAGATATTTCCATGTTTTTATAGATGGCAGTGTAGATATTTCAATGTTTATAGAGATGGCGCTGTAGATATTTCCATGTTTATACAGATAACGGTGTAGATATTTCCATGTCTATACAGACAGCAGTGGATATATATCCATGTTGATACACATAGCGGTGTACATATTTCCATGTTTATAGAGACAGCGGTGTTGGTATTTCCATGTTTATACAGATAGCGGTGCAGATATTTCCATGTTTATACAGATCGTGGTGTAGATATTTCCATGTTTATACAGATACCGGTGTAGATATTTCCATGTTTATACAGACCGCAGTGTAGATATTTCCATGTTTATAGAGATAGCAGTGTAGATATTTGCAAGTTTGTACAGATGGCGGAGTTGATGTTTCCATCTATACACAGATTGCCATGTAGGTGTTTCCATGTGTATACAGATGGCATTGTAGATATTTCCATGTTTATACAGATGGTGGTGTAGATATTTCCATGTTTACCCAGATGACTGTATAGGTATTTCCATGTTTATACTGATGGCGGTGTTGATATTTCCATGTTTATAGAGATAACGGTGTAGAAATTTCCATGTTTATACAGATAGCGGTGTAAATATTTCCATGTTTATACAGATCACGGTGTAGATATTTCCTTGTTTATACAAATAGCGGTGTAGTTATTTCCATGTTTATACAGATAGCAGTGTAGGTATTTTCATGTATATACAGACGGCTGTGTAGATATTTCCATGTTTATACGGATGGTTTGTAGATATTTCCATGTTTATACAGATGACTTTGTAGGTATTTCCATGTTTATACAGATGGCGGTGTAGATATTTCCATGTTTATAGAGATATCTGCGGAGATATTTCCATGTTTATACAGATAGCGGTGTAGATATTTCCATGTATATACAGATCGCGGTGTAGATATTTAAATTTTTATACAGATCACGGTGTAGATATTTCCATGTTTATACAGATAGTGGTGTAGATATTTCCATGTTTTTACAGATATCAGTGTAGATTTTCCATGTTTACAGAGATTGCGGTGTAGATATTTCCATCTTTCTAAAGATGGCTTTGTAGATATTTCCTTGTTCATACAGATGGCGGTGTAGATATTTCCATGTTTATATAGATGGTGGTGTACATATTACCATGTTTATACAGATAGCGGTGTAGATATTTCCATGTTAACACAGAGAATGGTGAAGATATTTCCATGTTTATGCAGATCGCGGTGTAGATATTTCCCTGTTTATACAGATAAGTTTGTAACTTTTTCCATGTTTATACAGATGGCGGTGTAGATATTTCGATGTTTATAGAGATAGCAGTGGAGATATCTCCATGTTTATACAGACAGCGGTGTAGATATTTCCATGTTTATACAGATGGCGGTGTAGATATTTCCATGTTTATAGAGATAGCGGTGTAGGTATTTCCAGGTTTATACAGATGGCGGTGTTGATATTTCTATCTATACCCAGATGTCCGTGTTGATATTTCCATGTTTATACAGATGGCGGCGTAGATATTTCCATGGACATGCAGATGGCGGCGTAGATATTTCCATGGACATGCAGATGTCTGTGTAGATATTTCCATGTTTATACAGATAGCGGTGTAGATATTTCGATGTTTTCACAGATGATTGTGTAGATATTTCCGTGTTTATACACATGGTGGAGTAGATACTTCCATCTTTATGGAGATGGCAGTGTAGATATTTTCATATTTATAGAGATGGCGGTGTAGATATTTCCATATTTATAGAGATAGCGGTGTAGATATTTCTAAATATATACAGATGTCTGTGTAGATATTTCCATGTGTATACAGATGGTATTGTAGGTATTTCCATGTTTATACAGATGGTGGTGTAGATATTTCCATGTTTATAGAGATAGCGGTGTAGATATTTCCATGTTTATACAGATAGCGGTGTAGATATTTCCATGTTTATACAGATAGCGGTGTAGATATTTCCATGTTTATACAGACCGCAGTGTAGATATTTCCATGTTTATACAGATAGCGGTGCAGATATTTCCATGTTTGTACAGATGGCGGTGTTGATATTTCCATCTATACCCAGATGACCGTGTAGATATTTCCATATTTATATAGATGGCGGCACAGATATTTCTATGGATATGTAGATGGCGGTGTAGATATTTCCATGTTTATACAGATAGCGGTGTAGTTATTTCCATGTTTATAGAGATAGCGGTGTAGATATTTCCATGTATATACACATGGCTGTGTAGATATTTCCATATTTTTACAAATGGCGGTGTAGATATTTCCATATTTATACAAATAGCGATTTAGCTTTTTCCATGTTTATTCAGATAGCGATGTAGATATTTCCATGTTAATAGAGATGGCTGTGTAGGTATTTCCATGTTTTTACAGATGGCAGTGTAGATATTTCCGTGTTTATACAAATAATGGTGTGAATATTTCTATGTTTATACAGATGACTGTGAAGGTATTTCCATGTTTACACAGATAGTTTTGTAGATATTTCCATGTTTATAGAGATTGCAGTGTAGATATTTCCAGGTATATCTATATATCGGTGTAAATATTTCCATGTTTATAAAGATAGCGGTGGAGATATTTCCATGTTTATACAGATAGCGCTGTAGATATTTGCATGTTTATGCAGATAGCGCTGTAGATATTTGCATGTTCATGCAGATAGCGGTGTAGATATTTCCATGCTTTTAGAGATGGTGGTGTAAGTATTTTCATGTTTATAGAGATAACGGTGTTGATATTTCCAAGTTTATACAGATAACGGTGTTGGTATTTCCATGTTTATACATATAGCGGTGTAGATATTTCCATGTTTATACAGCTCACGGTGTAGATATTTCCATCTTTATACAGATGGCAGTGTAGATATTTCCATGTTTATACAGATAGCGGTGTAGATATTTACATGTCTATAGAGGTAGCGGTATAGGTATTTCCATATTTATACAGATTGCGGTGTAGATATTTCCATCTTTATACAGATGGTGGTGCAGATATTTCCATGTTTATACAGATGACTGTGAAGTTATTTCCATGTTTGTACATATGTCAGTGTAGATATTTTCATGCTTATAGAGATAACGATGTAGATATTTCCATGTTTATACACATAGCGGTGTAGACATTTCCAAGTTTAGAGAGACAGCGTTGTAGATATTTCCATATTTATACAGATAGCTGTGTACATCTTTCCAGGTTTATACAGATAGCATTGTAGATATTTCCATGTTTATACAGATAGTGGTGTAGATATTTCCATGTTTATAGAGATGGCGTTGTAGGTGTTTCCATGTTTATAGATATAGCGGTGTAGATATTTCCATGATTATACAACTCGCAGTGCAGATATTTCCATCTTTATAGAGATGGCAGTGGAGATTTTTCCATGTTTATACAGATAGTGGTGTAGATATTTCCATGTTTTAACAGATGGCGGTGTAGATACAGCCATGTTTCTGAAGATGGCGGTGTAGATATTTTTATGTTTATAGAGATGGCGGTGTAGATAATTCCATGTTTATAGAGATTGCGATGTAGATATTTCCATGTTTATAGAGAAAGCGGTGTTGGTATTTCCATGTTTATAGAGATAGCGGTGTAGATATTTACATATTTCTACAGATAGCGGTGTAGGTATTTTCATGTTTATACAGATGGCGGTGTACATACACCCTTGTTTCTGAAGACGGCGGTGTAGATATTTTCATGTTTATAGAGATGACGGTGTAGATAAATCCATGTTTATAGAGATAGCGGTGTAGATATTTCCATATTTCTACAGATAGCGGTGTAGGTATTTCCATGTTTATAAAGATGGCGGTGTAGATATTTCCATGTTTCTACATGTGGCGGTGTAGATATTTCCTTGTTTATACAGATAGCGGTGTAGATATTTCCATGTTTATGCAGATAGCGTTGTAGATATTTCCCTGTTTATACAGATGGCTGTGCCGATATTTCCATGTTTATACAGAGTTCTCTGTAGATATTTCCATGTTTATATAGATGACAGTGTAGATATTTCCAGGTTTATACAGATGACTGTGTAGATATTTCCATGTTAACACAGATGGCGGTGTAGATATTTCCATGTTTATAGAGATAGCGGTGTAGATATTTCCATGTTTATACAGATAGCGGTGTAGATATTTCCATGTTTATACAGATAGCGGTGTAGATATTTCCATGTTTATACAGATAGCGGTGGAGATATTTCCCTGTTTAGACAGATAGCGATGTAGATATTTCCATGTTTATACAGATAGCGGTGTAGATATTTCCATCTCTATACAGATAGCGGTGGAGATATTTCCATGTTTATAGAGACTGCGGTACAGATATTTCCATGTTTATACAGATAGCGGTGTAGATATTTCCATGTTTATACAGATAGCGGTGTAGATATTTCGATGTCTATACAGATAGCAGTGTAGATATTTCCATGTTTATACAGATAGCGGTGTTGACATTTCCATGTTTATACAGATAGCGGTGTAGATATTTCCATGTTTATATAGATGGCGGTGTCGATATTTCCATGTTTATACAGATATCGGTTTAGATATTTCCATGTTTATACAGATAGCTGTGTTGTTATTTCCATGTTTATACAGATAGCGGTGTAGATTGTTCCATGTTTATGGAGATGGCGATGTAAATATTTTCATGTTTACAGAGATGGTGGTGTAGATATTTCCATTTTTATACAGATGACTGTGTAGATATTTCCATGTATATACAGATGGCGGAGTAGATATTTCCATGTTTATACAGATAAAGGTGGAGAAATTTCCTTGTTTATACAGATCGTGGTGTAGATATTTCTATGTTAATAAAGAGAGCCGTGTAGATATTTCCATCTTTATACAGGTAGCAGTGTACATATATCCATGTTTATACAGATCGCTGTGTAGATATTTCTATTTTCCTCAGATGACACTTTAGATATTTCCATGTTTATACAGATGGCGGTGTAGAAATTTCAATGTTTATACAGACAGCGGTGTAGATATTTCCATGTTCATTCGGAAGGCGGTATATATATTTCCATGTTTACAGAGATGGCGGTGTTGATATTTCTATATTTATAGAGATAGGGTTTTAAATATTTCCATGTGTATAGACATGGTAGTGTACGTATTTCGATGTTTATAATGACAGTGGTGTAGATATTTCCATGTTTATTCAGATAATGGTGTAGGTATTTCCATGTTTATTCAGATGTCGTTGTAGATAGTTCCATGTGTATACAGATGACGGTGTAGATATTTCCTTGTTTACAAAAATAGCGGTGTAGTTATTTCCATGTTTATACAGATAGCGGTGTAGATATTTCCATGTCTATACAAATAGCGGTGTAGATATTTCCATGTTTATACAGATAGCGGTGTAGATGTTTCCATGTTTATACAGATAGCGGTGGAGATATTTCCCTGTGTATACAGATGACGGTGTAGATATTTCCATGTTTCTACAGATGACTGTGTAGATATTTCCATATTTTTACAGATGGCAGTGTAGATATTTCCATGTTTATACAGATGGCAGTGTAGATTTTTCCGTGTTTATACAGATAGTGGTGTGGATATTTCTCTGTTTATAAAAATGGCGGTGTAGTTATTTCCAAGTTTATACAGATAGCGGTGTAGATATTTCCATGTTTATACAGATGACGGTGTAGATATTTCCTTGTTTACAAAAAATAGCGGTGTAGTTATTTCCATGTTTATACAGATATCGGTGTAGAAATTTCCATGTATATACAGATGGCTGTGTAGATATTTCCATTTTTATACAGATGGCTGTGTAGATATTTACATGTTTATACAGATGACTTTGTAGGTATTTCCATGTTTATACAGATGGCGGTGTAGATATTTCCATGTTTATAGAGATAGCTGTGTAGATATTTACATGTTTATAAAGATAGCAGTGAAGATATTTCCATGTTTATACAGATAGCGGTGTAGATATTTCCATGTTTATACAGACAGTGTTGTAGATATTTCCATGTTTTTACAGAGAGTGGTGGAGATATTTCCATGTTTATACAGATATCGGTGGAGATATTTCCATGTTTCTAGGGATGGTGGTGTAGATATTTCCACGTTTATGCAGGTAGCGGTGTAGATATTTCCATGTTTACAGAGATAGCATTGTAGATATTTCCATATTTATACAGATAGCGGTTTAGATATTTGTATGTTTATTCAGATGGTGGTGTAGATATTTCCATGTTTATACAGATAGCGGTGTGGCTATTACCATGTTTATACAGATGGCAGTGTAGATATATCCATGTTTTTACAGATAGTGGAGTAGATATTTCAATGGTTATGAAGATAGCGGTGAAGACATTTCCAAGTTTATAGAGATAGCGTGGAGATACTTCCATGTTCATAGAGATAGCGATGGAGATATTTCCATGTTTCTACATATAACGATGTAGATATTTCCATGTCTATGCAGATAGCGGTGTAGATATTTCCGTGTTTATGCAGATAGCGTTGTTGATATTTCCATGTTTATAGAGATAGCCATGTCGATATTTCCAAGTTTATACAGATAGCGGTGTAGACATTTCCATGTTTATAGGGATAGCGGTGTGGATATTTCCATATTTGTACAGATAGCGGTGTAGATATATCCATGTTTATACGGATAGCGGTGTAGGTATTTCCATGTTTACACAGATAGCGGTGTAGTTATTTCCATGTTTATACAGATGACTGTGTACATATTTCCATGTTTACACAGATGGCGGTGTAGATATTTCCATGTTTATAGAGATAGCGGTGTAGATATATCCATGTTTATACAAATAGCTGTGTAGATGTTTCCATGTTTATAGAGGTAGCTTTGTAGATATTTCCATATTTATACAGATAGCCGTGTAGATATTTCCATGTTTATTCAGATGGTGGTGTAGATATTTCCATATTTATACATATAGCAGTGTGGCTATTTCCATGTTTATAGAGATAGCGGTGTAGATATTTCCATGTTTATACAGATAGCGGTGTAGATATTTCCATGTTTATACAGACCGCAGTGTAGATATTTCCATGTTTATACAGATAGCGGTGCAGATATTTCCATGTTTGTACAGATGGCGGTGTTGATATTTCCATCTATACCCAGATGACCGTGTAGATATTTCCATATTTATATAGATGGCGGCACAGATATTTCTATGGATATGTAGATGGCGGTGTAGATATTTCCATGTTTATACAGATAGCGGTGTAGTTATTTCCATGTTTATAGAGATAGCGGTGTAGATATTTCCATGTATATACACATGGCTGTGTAGATATTTCCATGTTTATACAGATGGCGGTGTAGATATTTCCATGTTTATACAGATAACTTTGTAAGTATTTCCATGTTTATACAGGTGGCGGTGTAGATATTTCCATGTTTATACAGATAACTTTGTAAGTATTTCCATGTTTATACAGGTGGCGGTGTAGGCATTTCGATGTTTATACAGATAGCAGTGGAGATATTTCCATGTTTATACAGATGGTGGTGTAGATATTTCCATGTTTATACTGATCGTGGTCTAGACATTCCATGTTTATAGAGAAGGCTGTGTAGATATTTCCATGTTCATAGAGATAGGGGTGTAGATATTTCCATGTTTATACAGATGGCTGTGTAGATATTTCCATGTTTATACAGATGACTTTGTAGGTATTTCCATGTTTATACAGATGGCGGTGTAGATATTTCCATGTTTATAGAGATAGCTGTGAAGATATTTCCATGTTTACACAGATAGCGGTCTAGATAATTCCATGCTTATACAGATCGCGGTGCAGATATTTCCATGTTTATACAGATTGCGGAGTTTATATTTCCTTGTTTATACAGATAGCGTTGTAGATATTTCCATGATTATACAGATAGCGGTGTAGATATTTCCATGTTTATACAGATGGCGGTGTAGATAATTTCATGTTTATAGAGATGGCAGTGTAGATATTTCCATGTTTATTTAGATAGCGGTGTAGATATATCCATGTTCATAGAGATAGCAGTGAGGGTATTTCCATGTTTATACCGATAGCAGTGTAGATATTTTCATTTTTATTTAGATAGCGGTTTAGGTATTTCATATTTATACAGATAGCGGTGTAGATATTTCCATGTTTATACAGATTGCGGTGAAGATATTTCCATCTTTATACAGATAGCGGTGTAGATATTTCCAAGTTTATAGAGATGGCGGTGTAGATATTTCCATCTTTCTACAAATGGCAGTGTAGATATTTCCATGTTTATAGAGATGGCGGTGCAGATATTTCCATTTTTATGTAATTGGCAGTGTAGATATTTTCTTGTTTATGTAGATGGCGTTGTAGATATCTCCATGTTTAAAGAGATGGCGGTGTATATATTTCCATGTTGATGGAGATATTGGCGTAGATATATCCATGTTTATAGTGATAGCAGTGTAGTTGTTTCCATGTTTATAGAGATAGCGGTGTAGATATTTCCAGGTTTCTACAGATAACTGTGTAGATATTTCCATGTTTGTACAGATGGCATTGTAGATATTTCCATGTTTATATAGATGGTGGTGTAGATATTTCCATGTTTTTACAGATATCGGTGTAGATATTTCCATGTTTACACAGATTGTGTTGTAGATATTTCCATCTTTCTACAGATGGCGTTGTAGATATTTCCATGTTTATACAGATGGCGGTGTAGATATTTCCATGTTTATATAGATGGTGGTGTAGATATTACCATGTTTATACAGATAGCGGTGTAGATATTTCCATATTTATACAGATCGTCGTGAAGATATTTCCATGTTTATACAGATCGCGGTGTAGATATTTCCATGTTTATACAGATCGCGGTGTAGATATTTCCATGTTTCTACAGATAGCAGTGTAGATATTTCCATGTTTATACAGATAGCGGTGTAGATATTTCCATGTTTATACTGATGGCGATGTAGATAATTCCATGTTTATAGAGATGGCAGCGTAGATATTTCCATGTTTATTTAGATAGCGGTGTAGATATATCCATGTTCATAGAGATAGCAGTGAGGATATTTCCATGTTTATACAGATAGCAGTGTAGATATTTCCATTTTTAAAGAGATAGCGGTTTTGATACTTCATATTTATACAGATAGCGGTGTAGATATTTTCATGTTTATGCAGATTGCGGTGGAGATATGTCCATGTTTATACAGATAGCAATGGAGATATTTCCACATTAATACACATAGCGGTGTAGATATTTCCATGTTTATACAGATAGCGGTGTAGATATTTCCATGTTTATTCAGATGGCTGTGTCGATATTTCCATGTATATACAGATGGTATTGTAGGTATTTCCATGTTAATACAGATGGTGGTGCAGATATTTCCATGTTTATTCAGATGACAGTGTAAATAATTCCATGTTTTTACAGATGGCAGTGTAGATGTTTCAATGTTTATAGAGATGGCGCTGTAGATATTTCCATGTTTATACAGATAACGGTGGAGATATTTCCATGTTTATACAGACAGCAGTGTAGGTATTTCCATGTTTATACAGATAGCGGTGCAGATATTTCCATGTTTATACAGATGCCTATGCAGATTACTCCATATTTATACAGAGGGCGGTGTAGATATGTCTATGTTTATACAGATGGCAGTGTAGATATTTCCATGTTCCTACACATGACTGTGTAGGTATTTCAATGTTTATACAGATGGCTTTGTAGATATTTCCATGTCTATAGAGATAGTGGTGCAGATATTTCCATGTTTATACAGATAGCGGTGTATGTATTTCCATGTTTATACAGATCGTGGTGTAGTTATTTCCATGTTTATACAGATACCGGTGTAGATATTTCCATGTTTATACAGACCGCAGTGAAGATATTTCCATGTTTACACAGATGACTGTATAACTATTTCCATGTTTATACAGATTGCGGTGTAGATATTTCCATGTTTATAGAGATAGCTGTGTAGATATTTCCATGTTTACACAGATAGCGGTCTAGATATTTCCATGTTTATACAGATCACGGTGTAGATATTTCCATGTTTATACAGATCGCGGTGTAGATATTTTCATGTTTGTACAGATAGCGGTGAAGATATTTCCATGTTCATAGAGATGGTGGTGTAGATGTTTCCATGTTTATAGAGACGGCGGTGTAGATATTTCCATGTTTATACAGATCGCGGTGTTGATATTACCATGTTTATTGGGATAGCGGTTCAAATATTTCCAGATTTATAAAGATAGCGGTGTAGTTATTAGCATGTTTATACAGATAGCGGTGTAGATATTTCCATCTTTCTACAAATGGCAGTGAAGTTATTTCCATGTTTATAGAGATGGCGGTGTAGATATTTCCATGTTTATATAGATGGCAGTGTAGATATTTTCTTGTTTATGTAGATGGCGTTGTAGATACCTCCATGTTTAAAGAGATGGCGGGGTGTATATTTCCATGTTGATGGAGATAGCGGTGTAGATATTTCCATGTTTATAGAGATAGCGGTGTAGTTATTTCCATGTTTATAGAGATAGCGGTGTAGATATTTCCATGTTTCTACAGATGACTGTGTAGATATTTCCATGTTTGTACAGATGGCAGTGTAGATATTTCCATCTTTATAGAGATAGCGGTGTAGATATTTTCATGTTTATACAGATTGCAGTGGAGATATGTCCATGTTTATACAGATAACAATGGAGATATTTCCACGTTAATACACATAGCGGTGTAGATATTTCCATTTGTATACAGATAGCCGTGTAGATATTTCCATGTTTATACAGATGGCTGTGCCCATATTTCCATGTTTCTACAGAGTACTCTGTAGATATTTCCATGTTTATATAGATGACAGTGTAGATATTTCCAGGTTTATACAGATGACTGTGTAGATAATTCCATGTTAATACAGATGGCGGTGTAGATATTTCCTTGTTTATAGAGATAGCGGTGAAGATATTTCCATGTTTATAGAGATAGCGTTTTAAATATTTCCATCTTTATACAGATAGTGGTGTAGATATTTCCATGTTTATACACATGGCGGTGTAGTTATTTCCATGTTTATACAGATAGCGGTGTAGATATTTCCATGTATAAACAGATGGTTGTGTAGATATTTCCATGTTTATACAGATGGCTGTGTAGATATTTCCACGTTTATACAGATGACTTTGTAGGTATTTCCATGTTTATACAGATGGCGGCGTAGATATTTCCATGTTTATACAGATCGCGGTGTAGACATTTCCATGTTTATACAGATCGCGGTGTAGATATTTCCATGTTTATACAGATAGCTTTGTGGATATTTCCATGTTTATACAGATGGCGGTGTAAGTGTTTCCATGTTTATAGAGATGGCGGTGTAGATATTTCCATGTTTATAGAGATAGCGGTGTAGATATATCCATGTTCATAGAGATAGCAGTGAGGATATTTCCATGTTTATACAGATAGCAGTGTAGATATTTCCACCTTTATAGAGATAGCGATTTAGATATTTCATATTTATACAGATAGCTGTGTAGATATTTCCATGTTTATGCAGATTGCGGTGTAGATATTTCCATGTTTATGCAGATAGCGGTGTAGATATTTCCACGTTTATACAGATGGCGGTGTAGATATTTCCATCTTTCTACAAATGGCAGTGTAGATATTTCCATGTTTACAGTGATGGCGGTGTAGATATTTCCATGTTTATGTAGATGGCAGTGTAGATATTTTCTTGTTTATGTAGATGGCGTTGTAGGTACCTCCATGTTTAAAGAGATGGCGGTGTGTATATTTCCATGTTGATGGAGATTGCGGTGTAGATATTTCCATGTTTATAGAGATTGCGGTGTAGTTATTTCCATGTTTATGGAGATAGCGGTGTAGATATTTCCATGTTTCTACAGATGACTGTGTAGATATTTCCATGTTTGTACAGATGGCATTGTAGATATTTCCATGTTTATAGAGATAGCGGTGTAGATATTTTCATGTTTATACAGATTGCGGTGGAGATATGTCCATGTTTATACAGATAGCAATGGAGATATTTACACGTTAATACACATAGCGGTGTAGATATTTCCATGTTTATACAGATAGCGGTGTAGATATTTCCATGTTTATGCAGATGGCTGTGCCGATATATCCATGTTTATACAGAGTTCTCTGTAGATATTCCCATGTTTACATAGATGACAGTGTAGGTATTTCCAGGTTTATACAGATGACTGTGTAGATATTTCCATGTTAATACAGATGGCGGTGTAGATATTTCCATGTTTATAGTGATAGCGGTTTAAATATTTCCATCTTTATACAGATAGTGGTGTAGATATTTCCATGTTTATACAGATGGCAGTGTAGATACAGCCATGTTTCTGAATATGGCAGTGTAGACATTTTCATGTTTACATAGATGGTGGTGTAGATATTTCCAAGTTTACAGAGATTGCGGTGTAGATATTTCCATGGTTATAGTGCAAGTGGTGTAGGTATTTCCATGTTTATAGAGATAGCGGTATAAACATTTCCATATTTATACAGATAGAGGTGTAGGTATTTCCATGTTTATACAGATGGCGGTGTAGATATTTCCATGTTTCTAAAGATGGCGGTGTAGATATGTCCTTGTTTATACAGATAGCGGTGTAGATATTTCCATGTATATACAGATATCGGTGTAGATATTTCCATGTTTACACAGATAGCGTTGGAGATATTTTCCTGTTTATACATATAGCGATGTAGATATTTCCATGTTTATACAGATAGCGGTGTAGATATTTCCATGTTTACAGAGATAGCGGTGTAGATATTTCCATGTTTGTACAGATGGCTGTGTAGATATTTCCATGTGTATATAGATGGCATTTCCGTGTTTATACAGATTGCGGTGTAGTTATTTCCATGTTGATACAGACAGCGGTGTAGATATTTCCATGTTTATACAGGTAGCTGTGTAGAAATTCCAATGTTTATACAGATCGCTTTGTAGACATTTCCATTTTTCTACAGATATCAGTGTAGATATTTCCAAGTTTATACAGATGGTAGTGTAGATATTTCCATGTTTATACAGATGTCTGTGTAGATATTTCCATGTTTATTCAGATGGCAGTGTAGGTATTTCCAAGTTTATACAGATGTCTGTGTAGATATTTCCATGTTTATTCAGATGGCGGTGTAGATATTTCCATGTTTATAGAGATGGCTTTGTAGTTACTTCTATGTTTATAGAGATAGCGGTATAAATATCTCCATGTTTATAGAGATGGTGGTGTAACTATTTTCATGTTTATAGACATAGTGGTGTAGATATTTCCATGTTTATACAGATAACGGTGTTGTTATTTCCATGTTTATACATATAGCGGTGTGGATATTTCCATGTTTATACAGATCGCGGTGTAGATATTTCCATGTTTATACAGATCGCGGTGTAGACATTTCCATGTTTATACAGATAGAGGTGTAGATATTTCCATGTTTATACAGATAGCGGTGTAGATATTTCCATGTTTATAGAGATTGCGGTGTAGGTATTTCCATGTTTATAGACATAGCGTTGTAGATATTTACATGTTTATATAGATGGCGTTGTAGGTATTTCCATGTTTATACCGTCAGCGGTGTTGGTTTTTCCACGTTTATACAGATAGAGATGTTGATATTTCCATGTTTATACAGCTCGTGGTGCAGATATTTATATCTTTATACAGATGGCATTGTAGATATTTCCTTATTCACCCAGATGGCGGTGTAGATGTTTCCATGTTTATACAGATGGCGGAGTAGTTAGTTCCATGTTTATGGAGATGGCAGTGTAGATATTTTCATGTTTATAGAGATGGCGGTGTAGATATTTCCATGTTTATAGAGATAGCATTGTAGATATTTACATGTTTATACAGATGGCTGTGTAGATATTTCCATGTGTATACAGATGGCATTGTAGATATTTCCATGTTTATACAGATGGCTGTATAGGTATTTCCATGTTTTTACAGATGGCAGTGCAGATATTTCCATGTTTATAGAGATAGCGGTGTAGATATTTCCATGTATGTACAGATGGCGGTGTTGATATTTCCATCTATACACAGATGGCCGTGTAGATATTTCCATGTTTATACAGATGGCGGCATAGATATTTCCATGGACATGCAGATGGCGGTGTAGATATTTCCATGTTTATACAGATAGCGGTGTAGATATTTCCATGTTTACACAGATGGTGGTGTATATATTTCCGTGTTTATACACATGGAGGGGTAGATACTTCCATCTTTATGGAGATGGCTGTGTAGATATTTTCATGTTTATAGAGATGGAGGTGTAGATATTTCCATATTTATAGAGTTAGCGGTGTACATATTTCCATCTTTCTACAGATGGCAGTGTAGATATTTCCATGTTTATACACATAGCGGTGTAGATATTTTCATGTTTACAGATATAGCGGTAAAGATATTTCCATCTTTGCACAGATTGTGGTGTAGACATTGCTAACTTTACACAGATAGCGGTGTAGATATTTCCAAGTTTACACAGATACCTGTGTCGATATTTCCATGTTTGCAGAGATATCATTGTAGATATTTCCATGTTTATACAGATAGCGGTGTAGTTATTTACATGTTGATACAGATAGCGGTGTAGAAATTTTCCGGGTTATACTGATAGTGGTGTAGATATTTCCACGTTTTACAGATAGCTGTGTAGATATTTCCCTGTTTACACAGATAGCATTGTAAATATTTCCATGTTTACACAGATAGCGTTGTAGACATTTCATTGTTTATAGAGATAGCGGTGTGGGTATTTCCATGTTTTTAAAGATACCGGTGTAGGTATTTCTGTGTTTATAAAGATAGCGGTGGAGATATTTCCATGTTTATACAGATAGCGGTGTAAAAATTTCCATGTTTATACAGATAGCGGTGTAGTTATTTCCATGTTTATACAGATAGCGGTATAGATATTTCCATGTTTATACAGATCGCGGTGTAGATATTTCCATGTTTATACAGATCGCGGTGTAGATATTTCCATGTTTATACAGATAGCTTTGTAGATATTTCCATGTTTATACGGATGGCGGTGTAGGTGTTTCCATGTTTATAGAGATGGCGGTTTAGATATTTCCATGTTTATAGAGATAGCGGTGTAGATATATCCATGTTCATAGAGATAGCAGTGAGGATATTTCCATGTTTATACAGATAGCAGTGTAGATATTTCCACCTTTATAGAGATAGCGATTTAGATATTTCATATTTATACAGATAGCGGTGTAGATATTTCCATGTTTATGCAGATTGCGGTGTAGATATTTCCATGTTTATGCAGATAGCGGTGTAGATATTTCCACGTTTATACAGATGGCGGTGTAGATATTTCCATCTTTCTACAAATGGCAGTGTAGATATTTCCATGTTTATAGTGATGGTGGTGTAGATATTTCCATGTTTATGTAGATGGCAGTGTAGATAATTTCTTGTTTATGTAGATGGCGTTGTAGGTACCTCCATGTTTAAAGAGATGGCGGTGTGTATATTTCCATGTTGATGGAGATTGCGGTGTAGATATTTCCATGTTTATAGAGATTGCGGTGTAGTTATTTCCATGTTTATAGAGATAGCGGTGTAGATATTTCCATGTTTCTACAGATGACTGTGTAGATATTTCCATGTTTGTACAGATGGCATTGTAGATATTTCCATGTTTATAGAGATAGCGGTGTAGATATTTTCATGTTTATACAGATTGCGGTGGAGATATGTCCATGTTTATACAGATAGCAATGGAGATATTTACACGTTAATACACATAGCGGTGTAGATATTTCCATGTTTATACAGATAGCGGTGTAGATATTTCCATGTTTATGCAGATGGCTGTGCCGATATTTCCATGTTTATACAGAGTTCTCTGTAGATATTTCCATGTTTACATAGATGACAGTGTAGGTATTTCCAGGTTTATACAGATGACTGTGTAGATATTTCCATGTAAATACAGATGGCGGTGTAGATATTTCCATGTTTATAGTGTTAGCGGTTTAAATATTTCCATCTTTATACAGATAGTGGTGTAGATATTTCCATGTTTATACAGATGGCGGTGTAGATACAGCCATGTTTCTGAATATGGCAGTGTAGACATTTTCATGTTTACATAGATGGTGGTGTAGATATTTCCAAGTTTACAGAGATTGCGGTGTAGATATTTCCATGGTTATAGTGCAAGTGGTGTAGGTATTTCCATGTTTATAGAGATAGCGGTATAAACATTTCCATATTTATACAGATAGAGGTGTAGGTATTTCCATGTTTATACAGATGGCGGTGTAGATATTTCCATGTTTCTAAAGATGGCGGTGTAGATATGTCCTTGTTTATACAGATAGCGGTGTAGATATTTCCATGTATATACAGATATCGGTGTAGATATTTCCATGTTTACACAGATAGCGTTGGAGATATTTTCCTGTTTATACATATAGCGATGTAGATATTTCCATGTTTATACAGATAGCGGTGTAGATATTTCCATGTTTACAGAGATAGCGGTGTAGATATTTCCATGTTTGTACAGATGGCTGTGTAGATATTTCCATGTGTATATAGATGGCATTTCCGTGTTTATACAGATTGCGGTGTAGTTATTTCCATGTTGATACAGACAGCGGTGTAGATATTTCCATGTTTATACAGGTAGCTGTGTAGAAATTCCAATGTTTATACAGATCGCTTTGTAGACATTTCCATTTTTCTACAGATGTCAGTGTAGATATTTCCAAGTTTATACAGATGGTAGTGTAGATATTTCCATGTTTATACAGATGTCTGCGTAGATATTTCCATGTTTATTCAGATGGCAGTGTAGGTATTTCCAAGTTTATACAGATGTCTGTGTAGATATTTCCATGTTTATTCAGATGGCGGTGTAGATATTTCCATGTTTATAGAGATGGCTTTGTAGTTACTTCTATGTTTATAGAGATAGCGGTATAAATATCTCCATGTTTATAGAGATGGTGGTGTAACTATTTTCATGTTTATAGACATAGTGGTGTAGATATTTCCATGTTTATACAGATAACGGTGTTGTTATTTCCATGTTTATACATATAGCGGTGTAGATATTTCCATGTTTATACAGATCGCGGTGTAGATATTTCCATGTTTATACAGATCGCGGTGTACACATTTCCATGTTTATACAGGTAGCGGTGTAGGTATTTCCATGTTTATACAGATAGCGGTGTAGATATTTCCATGTTTATAGAGATTGCGGTGTAGGTATTTCCATGTTTATAGACATAGCGTTGTAGATATTTCCATGTTTATATAGATGGCGTTGTAGGTATTTCCATGTTTATACCGTCAGCGGTGTTGGTTTTTCCACGTTTATACAGATAGAGATGTTGATATTTCCATGTTTATACAGCTCGTGGTGCAGATATTTATATCTTTATACAGATGGCATTGTAGATATTTCCTTATTCACCCAGATGGCGGTGTAGATGTTTCCATGTTTATACAGACGGCGGAGTAGTTAGTTCCATGTTTATGGAGATGGCAGTGTAGATATTTTCATGTTTATAGAGATGGCGGTGTAGATATTTTCATGTTTATAGAGATAGCATTGTAGATATTTACATGTTTATACAGATGGCTGTGTAGATATTTCCATGTGTATACAGATGGCATTGTAGATATTTCCATGTTTATACAGATGACTGTATAGGTATTTCCATGTTTTTACAGATGGCAGTGCAGATATTTCCATGTTTACAGAGATAGCGGTGTAGATATTTCCATGTATGTACAGATGGCGGTGTTGATATTTCCATCTATACACAGATGGCCGTGTAGATATTTCCATGTTTAAACAGATGGCGGCATAGATATTTCCATGGACATGCAGATGGCGGTGTAGATATTTCCATGTTTATACAGATAGCGGTGTAGATATTTCCATGTTTACACAGATGGTGGTGTAGATATTTCCGTGTTTATACACATGGCGGAGTAGATACTTCCATCTTTATGGAGATGGAAGTGTAGATATTTTCATGTTCATAGAGATGGCGGTGTAGATATTGCCATATTTATTGAGTTAGCGGTGTACATATTTCCATCTTTCTACAGATGGCAGTGTAGATATTTCCATGTTTATACACATAGCGGTGTAGATATTTTCATGTTTACAGATATAGCGGTAAAGATATTTCCATCTTTGCACAGATTGCGGTGTAGACATTGCAAACTTTACACAGACAGCGGTGTAGATATTTCCAAGTTTACACAGATACCTGTGTCGATATTTCCATGTTTGCAGAGATATCATTGTAGATATTTCCATGTTTATACAGATAGCGGTGTAGTTATTTACAAGTTGATACAGATAGCGGTGTAGAAATTTTCCGGGTTATACTGATAGTGGTGTAGATATTTCCACGTTTTACAGATAGCTGTGTAGATATTTCCCTGTTTACACAGATAGCATTGTAAATATATCCATGTTTACACAGATAGCTTTGTAGATATTTCCATGCTTACGCAGATTGCGGTGTAGATATTTCCAAGTTTACACAGATAGCTGTGTAGATATTTCCATGTTTACACAGATAGCGTTGTAGACATTTCATTGTTTATAGAGATAGCGGTGTGGGTATTTCCATGTTTTTAAAGATACCTGTGTAGGTATTTCTGTGTTTATAAAGATAGCGGTGGAGATATTTCCATGTTTATACAGATAGCGGTGTGAAAATTTCCATGTTTATACAGATAGCAGTATAGATATTTCCATGTTTATAGAGACTGCGGTGTAGATATTTCCATCTTTGCACAGATTGCTGTGTAGATATTTCCATGTTTATACAGATTGCGGTGTAGTTATTTCCATGTTGATACTGATAGCGGTGTAGATATTTCCATGTTTATACACGTTGCGGTGTAGATATTCCCATGTTTCTACAGATGGCTTTGTAGATATTTCCATCTTTCTACAGATGTCAGTGTAGATATTTCCAAGATTATGCAGATGTCTGTGTAGATATTTCCATGTTTATGCAGATGGCGGTGTAGATATTTCCATGTTTATAGAGATGACGGTGTAGTTATTTCTATGTTTATAGGGATAGCGGTGTAAATATTTCCATGTTTATAGAGATGGTGGTGTAAGTATTTTCATGTTTATAGAGATAGCGGTGTAGATATTTCCATGTTTATACAGATTGCGGTGTAGATATGTCCATGTTTATACAGAAAGCGGTGTATATATTTTCATGTTTTTACAGATAGCAGTGGAGATATTTCCATGTTTATAGAGACTGCGGTATAGGAATTTCCATGTTTATACAGATTGCGGTGTAGAAATTTCCATGTTTCCAGAGATAGCAGTGTAGATATTTCCATCTTTGCACAGATTGCTGTGTAGATATTTCCATTTTTACAGAGATAGCTGTGTAGATATTTCCAAGTTTACACAGATAGCTGTGTAGATATTTCCATGTTTACACAGATAGAGTTGTACATATTTCCATGTTTATACAGATAGCGGTGTAGATATTTCCATGTTTATACAGATAGTAGTGTAGATATTTCCATGTTTATACAGACAGCGGTGGAGATATTTCCATATTTATACAGATAACTGTGTAGATATTTCCATGTGTATACAGATAGCGGTGTAAATATTTCTATGTTTCTACAGATCATGGTGTAGAGATTTCCATGTTTATAGAGATAGCGGTGTAGATATTTCCATGTTTATACTGATCACGGTGTAGATATTTCCATGTTTATACAGATCGCGGTGTAGATATTTCCATGTTTATACATATCATGGTGTAGATATTTCCATGTTTATACAGATCGCTGTGTTGATATTACCATGTTTAAAGGGATGGCGGTGCAAATATTTCCACGTTAATACAGATAGCGGTGTAGTTATTAGCATGTTTATACAGATAGCGGTGTAGGTATTTCCATGTATAAACAGATGTCTGTGTATATATTTCCATGTTTAAACAGATGGCGGTGTGGATATTTCCTTGTTTATACAGATAGCGGAGTAGATATTTCCATGTTTATAGTGTTAGCTGTGTAGATATTTCCATAGATATAGAGATAGTGGTGTAGATATTTCCGTGTTTATACAGATAGCGGTGTAGATGTTTCCATGTTTATACAGATAGCGTTGTAGATATATCCAAGTTTATACAGATCGTGGTGAATATATTTCCATGTTTATACAGATAGCGGTGTAGATATTTCCATGTTTATATAGATAGCAGTGTAGATATTTCCATATTCACAGAGATAGAGGTGTAGATATTTGCATATTTGCACAGATTGTGGTGTACATATTTCCACGTTTATACAGATAGCGGTGTAGATATTTCCATGTTTCTACATATAGCGGTGTAAATATTTCCATGTTTATACAGATAGCGGTGTAGATATTTCCAAGTTTATACAGATAGCGGTGTAGATATATCCATGTTTATACAGGTTGCGGTGTACATATTTCCATGTTTATAAAGATAGCGGTGTAGATATTTCCATGTTTACACAGATTGCGGTGGAAATATTTCCATGTTTATACAGATAGCGATGTAAGTATTTGCATGTTTATAGAGAAAGCGGAGTAGATATATCCATGTTTATACAGATAGCGGTGTAGACATTTCCATGTTTATACAGATAGCGGTGAAAATATTTCCATGTTTATACAGATAGCGGTGGATATATTTCCATTTTTAGACAGATAGCGGTGGAGATATTTAAATGTTTATACAGATGACTGTGTAAATATTTCTATGTGTATACAGATGGCAGTGTAGATATTTCCATGTTTATACAGATTGCGGTGTGGCTATATTCATGTTTATAGTAATAGCGGTGTAGGTATTTCCATGTTTATAGAGATGGCTGTGTAGATATTTCCATGTTTACACAGATGACTGTGTAGGTATTTCCATGTATATCCAGAAGGCAGTGTTGATATTTCAATGTTTATAGAGATAGCGGTTTAGTTATTTCCATGTTTATACAGATGGCAGTGTAGATATTTCCATGTTTATACAGAAGGCGGTGAAGATATTTCCATGTTTTTCGGATAGCCATGTAGATATTTCCATGTTTATACAGATAACGGTGTAGATATTTCCATTTTTATACACATAGCGGTGTAGTTATTTCCATGTTTACAGAGATGACTGTGTACATATTTCCATGTTTATACAGATGGCGGTGTAGATATTTCCATGTTTATAGAGATAGCGTTCTAGATATTTCCATGTTTATACAGATAGCGGTGGACATATTTTCAGGTTTATACAGATAGCGGTGGACATACTTTCATGTTTATAGAGATGGCGGTGTAGATATTTCCAAGTTTATACAGATAGCGGTGTAGATATTTCCGTGTTTATATAGATAGCGGTGTAGATATTTCCATGTTTATGCAGATAGCGGTATAGGTTTTCCATGTTTATAGAGATAGCGGTGTAGATATTTCCATATTTATACAGATGACTGTGTCGTCTTTTCCATGTGTATTCAGATGGCAGTGTAGATATTTCCAAGTTTATACAGTTGGAGGTGTAGATATTTCCATGTTTATACAGACGACTGTGTAGATATTTCCATATTTTTACAGATGGCGGTGTAGATATTTCCATGTTTATACAGATATCGGTGTCACTATTTCCATGTTTATAGGGATAGCGGTATAGATATTTCCATGTTTATAGAGTTGGCAGTGTAGATGTTTCCATGTTTATGCAGATAGTGGTGTGTATATTTCCATGTTTATACAGATGACTGTCTAGGCATTTCCAATTATATACAGAAGGCAGTGTAGATATATCCAAGTTCATACAGATAGCCATGAATATATTTCAATGTTTATACAGATAGCCGTGCAGACATTTCCATGTTTATAGTGACAGCGGTGTGGATATTTCCATATTTATTCAGATAGCGGTGTAGATAACTCCATGTTCATACAGGAAGAGGTGTAGATATCTCCATGTTTATACAAATCAAGGTGTAGATATTTCCGTCTTTCTACAGATGGCAGTGTAGATATTTCTACGTTTATACAGATGGCGGTGTAGATATTTCCATTGTTACACAGATCGCGGTTTAGATATTTCCAAGTTTATGCAAATGGCGGTGTAGATATTTCCATGATTACTGAGATTGCGTTGTAGATATTTCTATGTTTATAGAGATAGTGGTGTAGATAATTCCATGTTTATAGAGATGGCGGTGTAGGTATTTCCATGTTTATAAAGATAGTGGGGTAGATATTTCCATGTTTACAGTCAGCGCTGTAGATATTTCCATGTTTATACAGATAGTGGTGTTGGTATTTCCATGTTTATTCACATAGCTGTGTAGATATTTCAATGCTTATACAGCTCGTGGTGTAGATATTTACATCTTTATACAGATGGCAGTGTATTAATTTCCTTGTTTCTACAGATGGCGGTGTAGATACTTCCATAATTATAGAGATGGTGTTGTAGATATTTCCATTTCTATAGAGATGGTGTTGTAGATATTTCCATGTATATACAGATGACTGTGTAGATATTTCCATGTTTCTACAGATGGCGGTGCAGATATTTCCATGATTATAGAGATAAGGGTGTAGATATTTCCATGTTTATACTGATAGCGGTGAAGATATTTCCATGTTTATAGAGATAGCGTTGTATATATTTCCATCTTTGCACAGATTGTGGTGCAGATATTTCCATGTTTACACAGATAAGGGTGTAGATATTTCCATGTTTACACAGATAGAGTTGTAGACATTTCCATGTATAAACAGATAGTGATGTAGATAATTCCATGTTTATAGATATAGCTGTGTAGATGTTTCAATGTTTATACAGATAGCGGTGGAGTTATTTCCTTGTTTATACAGATAGCGCTGTAGATATTTCCATGCTTATAGAGATACAGGTGTAGATATTTCCATGTTTATAGTGTTAGCGGTGTAGATATTTCCATGTTTATTCAGATGGTTGTGTAGATATTTCCACGTTTTTACAGTTGGTGGTGTAGATATTTCCATGTTTATATAGATAGCAGTGTAGATATTTCCATGTTTATACAGAGAGTGGTGTAGATATTACCATGTTTACACAGATAGCGGTGTAGATATTTCCATATTTGCACAGATTACGGTGTAGATATTTCCTACTTTACAAAGATTGCGGTGTACATATTTCCACCTTTGCACAGATTGCAGTGTAGGTATTTCCATCTTTACACAGATAGCAGTGTAGATATTTCAATGTTTACACAGATATCGGTGTAGATATTTCCATGTTTACACAGATAGCGTTGTAGATATTTGCATGTTTATACAGATAGCGGTGTAGATAGTTCCATGTTTATGAAGAAAGCGGTATAGATGTTTCTATGTTTATACATAAAGCGGTGGAGATATTTCCATGTTTATACAGATTGTGGTGTAGATTTTCCATGTTTATACAGATAGCAGTGGAGATAATTCCATGTTTATACAGATAGCGGTGGAGATATTAGCATGTTTATACAGATGGCGCTGTAGATATTTCCAAGTTTATAAAGATGACTGTGTTGTTATTTCCATGTTTATACAGAAGGCGGTTTAGGTATTTCCATATTTGTAGAGTTAGCCTTGTAGATATTTCCATGTTTAAACAGATAGCGGTATAGACATTTCCATGTTTATAGAGATAGCAGTGTAGATATTTCCATATTTATACAGATCTTGGTGTAGATATTTGCATGTTTATACAGTTAGCGGTGCAGATATTTCCATGTTTATACAGATAGCAGTGTAGATATTTCCATTTTTATACAGATCAAGGTGTAGATGTTTCCATGTTTATATAGATAGCGGTGTAGATATTTCCTTGTTTATACAAGTAGCGGTGTAGATATTTCCAGGTTTATACAGATCGCGGTGTAGATATTTCCATGTTTGTACAGATGGCAGTGTTGATATTTCCATCTGTACACAGATTGCCGTGTAGATATTTCCATCTTTTTACAGATGGCGTTGTAGATATTTCCATGCATATGCAGATGTCGGTGTGGATGTTTCCATGTTTATAGAGATAGCGGTGTAGGTATTTCCATGTTTATATAGATGGCGTTGTAGATATTTCCATGTTTATACCGATAGCGCTGTTGGTATTTCCACGTTTATACAGATAGTGATGTAGATATTTCCATGTTTATACAGTTCGTGGTGCAGATATTTAAATCTTTATACAGATGGCATTGTAGATATTTCCTTATTCACACAGATGGCGGTGTAGATGTTTCCATGTTTATAGAGATGGCGGAGTAGATAGTTCCATGTTTATGGAGATGGCAGTGTAGATATTTTCATGTTTATAGAGATGGCGGTGTAGACATTTCCATGTCTATAGAGATAGCCGTGTAGATATTTACATGTTTATACAGATGGCTATGTAGATATTTCCATGTGTATACAGATGGCATTGTAGATACTTCCATGTTTATACAGATGACTGTATAGGTATTTCCATGTTTTTACAGATGGCAGTGCAGATATTTTCATGTTTATAGAGATGGCGATGTAGATATTTCCATGTTTATAGAGATAGCGGTGTAGATATTTCCATGTTTGTACATATAGCGGTGTTGATAATTCCATGTATACCCAGATGGCCGTGTAGATAATTCCATGTTTATACAGATGGCGGCGTAGAGATTTCCATGGATATGCAGATAGCGGTGGAGATATTTCCATGTTTATACAGATAGCGGTGTAGATATTTCCATGTTTACACAGATGGTGGTGTAGATATTTCCGTGTTTGTACACATGGCGGAGTAGATACATCCATCTTTATGGAGATGGCATTGTAGATATTTTCATGTTTATAGAGATGGCGGTGTAGATATTTCCATATTTATAGAGATAGCGGTGTAGATATTTCCATCTTCCTACAGATGGCAGTGTAGATATTTCCATGTTTATACAGATGGCGGTGTAGTTATTTCCATATTTATACAGATGTCTTTGTAGATATTTCCATGTGTATACAGATGGTATTGTAGGTATTTCCATGTTTATACAGATGGTGGTGTAGATATTTCCATGTTTATTCAGATGACTGTGTACATATTTCCATGTTTTTACAGATGGCAGTGCAGATATTTCAATCTTTATAGAGATGGCGCTGTAGATATTTCCATGTTTATACAGATAACGGTGGAGATATTTCCATGTTTATACAGACAGCAGTGGAGACATTTCCATGTTTATACACATAGCGGTAGAGGTATTTCCATGTTTATAGAGACAGCGGTATAGGTATTTCCATGTTTATACAGATAGCGGTGCAGATATTTCCATGTTTACACAGATGCCTATGCAGATATTTCCATATTTATACAGAGGGCTGTGTAGATATTTCTATGTTTATACAGATGGCAGTGTAGATATTTAAATGTTCCTACACATGACTGTGTAGGTATTTCCATGTTTATACACATGTCTTTGTAGATATTTCCATGTTTATAGAGATAGCGGTGCAGATATTTCCATGTTAATACATATAGCGGTGTATATATTTCCATGTTTATACAGATCATGGTGTAGATATTTCCATGTTTATACAGATACCGGTGTAGATATTTCCATGTTTATACAGACCGCAGTGTAGATATTTCCATGTTTATAGAGATAGCAGTGTAGGTATTTCCATGTTTGTACAGATGGCAGTGTTGATGTTTCCATCTATACACAGATTGCCGTGTAGGTATTTCCATGTCTATACAGATGGCATTGAAGATATTTCCGTGTTTATACAGTTGGTGTTGTAGATATTTCCATGTATACACAGATGACTGTATAGGTATTTCCATGTTTATACAGATGGCGGTGTAGATATTTCCATGTTTATAGAGATAGCAGTGTAGATATTTCCATATTTATACAGATAACGGTGTAGAAATTTCCATGTATATACAGATAGCGGTGTAAATATTTCCATGTTTATACAGATCACGGTGTAGATATTTCCATGTTTATAGAGATAGCGGTGTAGATATTTCCATGTTTATAGAGATAGCGGTGTAGATATTTCCATGTTTATACAGATAGCGGTGTAGATATTTCCATGTTTATACAGACCGTGGTGTAGATATTTCCATGTTTATACAGATAGCGGTGCAGATATTTCCATGTTTGTACAGATGGCGGTGTTGATATTTCCATCCATACACAGATGACCCTGGAGATATTTCCATGTTTATACAGATGGCGGCGCAGATATTTCCATGGATATGTAGATGGCGGTGTAGATATTTCCATGTTTATACAGATAGCGGTGTAGTTATTTCCATGTTTATATAGATAGCTGTGTAGATATTTCCATGTATATACACATGGCTGTGTGGATATTTCCATGTTTATACAGATGGCGGTGTAGATATTTCCATGTTTATACAGATAACTTGGTAAGTATTTCCATGTTTATACAGATGGCAGTGTAGATATTTCAATGTTTATAGAGATAGCAGTGGAGATATTTCCATGTTTATGCAGATAGCGGTGTAGATATTTCAATGTTTATACTGATCGTGATGTAGATATTTCCATGTTTATAGAGATGGCGGTGTAGATATTTCCATGTTCATAGAGATAGCGGTGTTGTTTTTTCCATGTTTATAGAGATAGCGGTGTGGATATTTCCATGTTTATAGAGATGGCTGTGTAGATATTTCCATGTTTATACAGATCGCGGTGTAGATATTTCCATGTTTATACAGATACCGGTGTCGATATTTCCATGTTTTTACAGTTATCGGTGTAGATATTTCCATGTTTACACAGATTGCGGTGTAGATATTTCCATCTTTCTACAGATGGCATTGTAGATACTTCCATGTTTATACAGATGGCGGTGTAGATATTTCCATGTTTATATAGATTGTGGTGTAGATATTACCATGTTTATACAGATAGCGGTGTAGATATTTCCATGTTTATACCGATCGTGGTGAAGGTATTTCCATGTTTATACAGATCGCGCTGTAGATATTTCCTTGTTTATACAGATCGCAGTGTAGATATTTCCACGTTTATACAGATAGCGGTGCAGATATTTCCATGTTTATACAGATAGCGGTGTAGATATTTCCATGTTTACACAGATGGTGGTGTAGATATTTCCGTGTTTATACACATGGTGGAGAAGATACTTCCATCTTTATGGAGATGGCAGTGTAGATATTTTCATGTTTATAGAGATGGCGGTGTAGTTAATTCCATATTTATAGAGATAGCGGTGTAGATATTTCCATCTTTCTACAGATGGCAGTGTAGATATTTCCATGTTTATACAGATGGCCATGTAGATATTTCCATATTTATACAGATGTCTTTGTAGATATTTCCCTGTGTATACAGATGGTATTGTAGTTATTTCCATGTTTATACAGATGGTGGTGTAGATATTTCCATGTTTTTACAGATGGCAGTGTACATATTTCAATGTTTATAGAGATGGCGCTGTAGATATTTCCATGTTTATACAGATAACGGTGGAGATATTTCCATGTTTATACAGAGAGCAGTGGAGATATTTCCATGTTTATACACATAGCGGTGTACATATTTCCATGTTTATAGAGACAGCGGTGGAGGTATTTCCATGTTTATACAGATAGCGGTGCAGATATTTCCATGTTTACACAGATGCCTATGCAGATATTTCCATATTTATACAGAGGGCTGTGTAGATATTTCTATGTTTATACAGATGGCAGTGTAGATATTTAAATGTTCCTACACATGACTGTGTAGGTATTTCCATGTTTATACAGATGTCTTTGTAGATATTTCCATGTTCATAGAGATAGCGGTGCAGATATTTCCATCTTTATACAGATAGCGGTGTATATATTTCCATGTTTATACAGATCATGGTGTAGATATTTCCATGTTTATACAGATACCGGTGTAGATATTTCCATGTTTATACAGACCGCAGTGTACATATTTCCATGTTTATAGAGATAGCAGTATAGGTATTTCCATGTTTGTACAGATGGCAGTGTTGATGTTTCCATCTATACACAGATTACCGTGTAGGTATTTCCATGTGTATACAGATGGCATTGAAGATATTTCCGTGTTTATACAGTTGGTGTTGTAGATATTTCCATGTATACACAGATGACTGTATAGGTATTTCCATGTTTATACAGAGGGCGGTGTAGATATTTCCATGTTTATAGAGATAGCAGTGTAGATATTTCCATATTTATACAGATAACGGTGTAGAAATTTCCATGTATATACAGATAGCGGTGTACATATTTCCATGTTTATACAGATCACGGTGTAGATATTTCCATGTTTTTAGAGATAGCGGTGTAGATATTTCCATGTTTATACAGATAGCGGTGTAGATATTTCCATGTTTATACAGACCGTGGTGTAGATTTTTCCATGTTTATACTGATAGCGGTGCAGATATTTCCATGTTTGTACAGATGGCGGAGTTGATATTTCCATCCATACACAGATGACCCTGGAGATATTTCCATGTTTATACAGATGGCGGCACAGATATTTCCATGGATATGTAGATGGCGGTGTAGATATTTCCATGTTTATACAGATAGCGGTGTAGTTATTTCCATGTTTATATAGTTAGCTGTGTAGATATTTCCATGTATACACACATGGCTGTGTAGATATTTCCATGTTTATACAGATGGCGGTGTAGAGATTTCCATGTTAATACAGATAACTTGGTAAGTATTTCCATGTTTATACAGATGGCGGTGTAGATATTTCAATGTTTATAGAGATAGCAGTGGAGATATTTCCATGTTTATACAGATAGCAGTGTAGATATTTCCATGTTTATACTGATCGTGATGTAGATATTTCCATGTTTATAGAGATGGCGGTGTAGATATTTCCATGTTCATAGAGATAGCGGTGTTGATTTTTCCATGTTTATAGAGATAGCGGAGTGGATATTTCCATGTTTATACAGATGGCTGTGTAGATATTTCCATGTTTATACAGATCGCGGTGTAGATATTTCCATGTTTATACAGATACCGGTGTCGATATTTCCATGTTTTTACAGATATCGGTGTAGATATTTCCATGTTTACACAGATTGCGGTGTAGATATTTCCATCTTTCTACAGATGGCATTGTAGATATTTCCATGTTTATACAGATGGCGGTGTAGATATTTCCATGTTTATATAGATTGTGGTGTAGATATTACCATGTTTATACAGATCGCAGTGTAGATATTTCCACGTTTATACAGATAGCGGTGTAGATATTTCCATGTTTATACAGATAGCGGTGTAGGTATTTCCATGTTTATAGAGATAGCGGTGTAGGTATTTCCATGTTTATAGACATAGCGGTGTAGATATTTCCATGTTTATATATATGGCGTTGTAGATATTTGCATGTTTATACCGATAGCGTTGTTGGTATTTCCACGTTTATAGAGATAGCGATGTAGATATTTCCACGTTTACACAGCTCGCGGTGCAGATATTAATATCTTTATACAGATGGCATTGTAGATATTTCCTTATTCACACAGATGGCGGTGTAGATGTTTCCGTGTTTATACAGATGGCGGAGTAGCTAGTTCCATGTTTATGGAGATGGCAGTGTAGATATTTTCATGTTTATAGAGATGGCTGTGTAGATATTTCCATGTGTATACAGATGGCATTGTAGATATTTCCATGTTTATACAGATGCCTGTATAGGTATTTCCATGTTTTTACAGATGGAAGTGCAGATATTTCCTTGTTTATAGAGATAGCGGTGTAGATATTTCCATCTTTTTACAGATGGCAGTGTTGATATTTCCATCTAGACACAGATGGCCGTGTAGATATTTCCATGTTTATACACATGGCGGCGTAGATATTTCCATGTACATGCAGATGGCGGTGTAGATATTTCCATGTTTATGCAGATAGCGGTGTAGATATTTCCATGTTTACACAGATGGTGGTGTAGATATTTCCATGTTTATAACGATCGCGGTGTAGATATTTGCATCTTTCTACAGATGGCATTGTAGATATTTCCATGTTTATATAGATGGCGGTGTAGATATTTCCATGTATATACAGATGGCTGTGTAGATATTTCCATGTTCATACAGATGGCTGTGTAGATATTTCCATGTTTATGCAGATGACTTTGTAGGTATTTCCATCTTTATACAGATGCCGGTGTAGATATTTCCATGTTTATGGAGATAGCTGTGTAGATATTTCCATGTTTATACAGATGGCGGTGTAGATATTTCCATGTTTATACAGATAACGGTGGAGATATTTCCATGTTTATACAGAGAGCGGTGGAGATATTTCCATGTTTATACACATAGCGGTGTACATATTTCCATGTTTATAGAGACAGCGGTGTAGGTATTTCCATGTTTATACAGATAGCGGTGAAGATATTTCCATGTTTACACAGAGGGCCGTGTAGATATTTCTATGTTTATACAGATGGCAGTGTAGATATTTAAATGTTCCTACACATGACTGTGTAGGTATTTCCATGTTTATACAGATGTCTTTGTAGATATTTCCATGTCTATAGAGATAGCGGTGCAGATATTTTCATGTTTATACAGATAGCGGTGTATATATTTCCATGTTTATACAGATCATGGTGCAGATATTTCCATGTTTATACAGATACCGGTGTAGATATTTCCATGTTTATACAGACCACAGTGTAGATATTTCCATGCTTATAGAGATAGCAGTGTAGGTATTTCCATGTTTGTACAGATGGCAGTGTTGATGTTTCCATCTATACACAGATTGCCGTGTAGGTGTTCCCATGTGTATACAGATGGCATTGAAGACATTTCCGCGTTTATACAGTTGGTGTTGTAGATATTTCCATGTATACACAGATGACTGTATAGGTATTTACATGTTTATACAGATGGCGGTGTAGATATTTCCATGTTTATAGAGATAGCAGTGTAGATATTTCCATATTTATACAGATAACGGTGTAGAAATTTCCATGTATATACAGATAGCGGTGTAAATATTTCCATGTTTATACAGATCACGGTGTAGATATTTCCATGTTTATAGAGATAGCGGTGTAGATATTTCCATGTTTATACAGATAGCGGTGTAGATATTTCCATGTTTATACAGACCGTGGTGTAGGTATTTCCATGTTTATACAGATGGCGGTGTAGATATTTCCATGTTTATACAGATAGCGGTGTAGACATTTCCATGTTTATAACGATCGCGGTGTAGATATTTCCATGTTTATACAGATCGCGGTGTAGATATTTCCATGTTTATACAGATAGAGGTGTAGATATTTCCATGTTTTTACAGATATCGGTGTAGATATTTCCATGTTTGCACAGATTGCGGTGTAGATATTTGCATCTTTCTACAGATGGCATTGTAGATATTTCCATGTTTATTTAGATGGCGGTGTAGATATTTCCATGTATATACAGATGGCTGTGAAGATATTTCCATGTTCATACAGATGGCTGTGTAGATATTTCCATGTTTATACAGATGACTTTGTAGGTATTTTCTTGTTTATACAGATTGCGGTGTAGATATTTCCATGTTTATGGAGATAGCTGTGTAGATATTTCCATGTTTATACAGATAGCGGTGTAGATATTTCCATGTTTATACAGATCTCGGTGTAGATATTTCCATGTTTATACAGATAGCGTTGCAGATATTTCCATGTTTTTACAGATATCGGTGTAGATATTTCCATGTTTACACAGATTTCGGTGTAGATATTTCCATCTTTCTACAGATGGCATTGTAGATATTTCCGTGTTTATACAGATGGCGGTTTAGATATTTCCATGTTTATATTGATGGTGGTGTAAATATTACCATGTTTATACAGATATCGGACTAGGTATTTCCATGTTTATACAGATCGTTTTGAATATATTTCCATCTTTATACAGATCGCAGTGTAGATATTTCCATGTTTATACAGATAGCGGTGTAGATATTTCCATGTTCATACAGATAGCGGTGTAGATATTTCCATGTTTATACAGATAACGGTGTAGATATTTCCATGTTTATAGAGATAACGGTGTAGCTATTTCCATGTTTATAGACATAGCGGTGTAGATATTTCCATGTTTATATAGATCGCATTGTAGATATTTCCATGATTATACCGATAGCGGTGTTGTTATTTCCGTGTTTATACAGATAGCGGTGCAGATATTTCCATGTTTATACAGATGCCTATGCAGATATTTCCATATTTATACAGAGGGCTGTGTAGGTATTTCTATGTTTATACAGATGGCAGTGTAGATATTTGAATGTTATTACACATGACTGTGTAGGTATTTCCATGTTTATACAGATGTCTTTGTAGACATTTCCATGTTTATACAGATAGAGGTGTATATATTTCAATGTTTATACAGATCATGGTGTAGATATTTCCATGTTTATACAGATACCGGTGTAGATATTTCCATGTTTATACAGACCGCAGTGTAGATATTTCCATGTTTATAGAGATAGCAGTGTAGATATTTCCCTGTTTTTCAGATGGCGGTGTTGATGTTTCCATCTATACACAGATTTCCATTTAGTTATTTCCATGTGTATACAGATGTCATAGAAGATATTTCCATGTTTATACAGATAGTGTTGTAGATATTTCCATGTATTCACAGATGACTGTATAGGTATTTCAATGTTTATACAGATGGCGGTGTTGATATTTCCATGGATATGTAGATGGCGGTGTAGATATTTCCATGTTTATACAGACAGCGCTGTAGTTATTTCCATGTTTATATTGATAGCGGTGTAGATATTTCCATGTATATACACATGGCTGTGTAGATATTTCCATGTTTATACAGATGGCTGTGTAGATATTTCCATGTGTATACAGATGGCATTGTAGATATTTCCATGTTTATACAGATGCCTGTATAGGTGTTTCCATGTTTTAACAGATGGCAGTGCAGATATTTTCTTCTTTATAGAGATAGTGGTGTAGATATTTCCATGTTTGTACAGATGGCGGTGTTGATATTTCCATCTATACACAGAGGGCCGTGTAAATATTTCCAGGTTTATACAGATGGCGGCGTAGATATTTCCATGGACATGCAGATGGCGGTGTAGATATTTCCATGTTTATACAGATAGCGGTGTAGATATTTCCGTGTTTACACAGATGGTGGTGTAGATATTTCCGTGTTTATACACATGGCGGTGTAGATACTTCCGTCTTTATGGAGATGGCAATGTAGATATTTTCATGTTTATAGAGATGGCGGTGTAGTTATTTCCATATTTATAGAGATAGCGGTGTAGATATTTCCATCTTTCTACTGATGGCAGTGTAGATATTTCCATGTTTTTACGGATGGCCATGTAGATATTTCCATATGTATACAGATGTCTTTGTAGATATTTCCATGTTTATACAGATGGTATTGTAGGTATTTCCATGTTTATACAGATGGTGGTGTAGATATTTCCATGTTTATTCAGATGACTGTGTAGATATTTCCATGTTTTTACAGATGGCAGTGTACATATTTCAATGTTTATAGAGATGGCGCTGTAGATATTTCCATGTTTATACAGATAACGGTGGAGATATTTCCATGTTTATACAGAGAGCAGTGGAGATATTTCCATGTTTATACACATAGCGTTGTACATATTTCCATGTTTATAGAGACAGCGGTGTAGGTATTTCCATGTTTATACAGATAGCGGTGCAGATATTTCCATGTTTACACAGATGCCTGTGCAGATATTTCCATATTTATACAGCCGGCTATGTAGATATTTCTATGATTATACAGATGGCAGTGTAGATATTTAAATGTTCCTACACATGACTGTGTAGGTATTTCCATGTTTATACAGATGTCTTTGTAGATATTTCCATGTTTATAGAGATAGCGGTGCAGATATTTCCATGTTTATACAGATAGCGTTGTATATTTTTCCGTGTTTATACAGATCATGGTGCAGATGTTTCCACATTGATACAGATACGAGTGTAGATATTTCCATGTTTATACAGGCCGCAGTGTAGATATTTCCATGTTTATAAAGATAGCAGTGTAGATATTTCCATGTTTGTACAGATGGCAGTGTTGATGTTTCCATCTATACACAGATTGCCGTGTAGGTATTTCCATGTGTATACAGATGGTATTGAAGATATTTCCGTGTTTATACAGATGGTGTTGTAGATATTTCCATGTATACACAGATGACTGTATAGGTATTTCCATGTTTATACAGATGGCGGTGTAGATATTTCCATGTTTATAGAGATAGCAGTGTAGATATTTCCATATTTATACAGATAACGGTGTAGAAATTTCCATGTATATACAGATAGCAGTGTAAATATTTCCATGTTTATACAGATCACGGTGTAGATATTTCCATGTTTATAGAGATAGCGGTGTAGATATTTCCATGTTTATACAGATAGCGGTGTAGATATTTCCATGTTTATACAGACCGTGGTGTACATATTTCCATGTTTATACAGATAGCGGTGCAGATATTTCCATGTTTGTACAGATGGCGGTGTTGATATTTCCATCTATACACAGATGACCGTGGAGATATTTCCATGTTTATACAGACGGCGGCGCAGATATTTCCATAGATATGTAGATGGCGGTGTAGATATTTCCATGTTTATACAGATGGCGGCGTAGATATTTCCATGGACATGCAGATGGCGGTGTAGATATTTCCATGTTTATACAGATAGCGGTGTAGATATTTCCGTGTTTACACAGACGGTGGTGTAGATATTTCCGTGTTTATACACATGGCGGAGAAGATACTTCCATCTTTATGGAGATGGCAGTGTAGATATTTTCATGTTTATAGAGATGGCTGTGTAGTTATTTCCATATTTATAGAGATAGCGGTGTACATATTTCCATCTTTCTACAGATGGCAGTGTAGATATTTCCATGTTTATACAGATGGCCATGTAGATATTTCCATATTTATACAGATGTCTGTGTAGATATTTCCAAGTGTATACAGATGGTATTGTAGGTATTTCCATGTTTATACAGATGGTGGTGTAGATATTTCCATGTTTATTCAGATGATTGTGTAGATATTTCCATGTTTTTACAGATGGCAGTGTACATATTTCAATGTTTATAGAGATGGCGCTGTAGATATTTCCCTGTTTATACAGATAACGGTGGAGATATTTCCATGTTTATACAGAGAGCAGTGGAGATGTTTCCATGTTTATACACATAGTCGTGTACATATTTCCATGTTTATAGAGACAGCGGTGTAGGTATTTCCATGTTTATACAGATAGCGGTGCAGATATTTCCACGTTTACACAGATGCCTATGCAGATATTTCCATATTTATACAGAGGGCTGTGTAGATATTTCTATGTTTATACAGATGGCAGTCTAGATATTTAAATGTTCCTACACATGACTGTGTAGGTATTTCCATGTTTATACAGATGTCTTTGTAGATATTTCCATGTTTATAGAGATAGCAGTGCAGATATTTCCATGTTTATACAGATAGCGTTGTATATATTTCCGTGTTTATACAGATCATGGTGTAGATATTTCCACGTTTATACAGATACCGGTGTAGATATTTCCATGTTTATACAGATAGCGGTGCAGATATTTCCATGTTTGTACACATGGCGGTGTTGATATTTCCATCTATACACAGATGACCGTGGAGATATTTCCATGTTTATACAGATGGCGGCGCAGACATTTCCATGGATATGTAGATGGCGGTGTAGATATTTCCAAGTTTATACAGACAGCGCTGTAGTTATTTCCATGTTTATATTGATAGCGGTGTAGATATTTCCATGTATATACACATGGCTGTGTAGATATTTCCACGTTTATACAGATGGCTGTGTAGATATTTCCATGTGTATACAGATGGCATTGTAGATATTTCCATGTTTATACAGATCCCTGTATAGATATTTCCATGTTTTTACAGATGGCAGTGCAGATATTTCCTTGTTTATAGAGATAGCGGTGTAGATATTTCCATGTTTGTACAGATGGCGGTGTTGATATTTCCATCTATACACAGATGGCCGTCTAGATATTTCCATGTTTATACAGATGGCGGCGTAGATATTTCCATGGACATGCAGATGGCGGTGTAGATATTTCCATGTTTATACAGACGGCGGCGCACATATTTCCATGGATATGTAGATGGCGGTGTAGATATTCCCATGTTTATACAGATAACTTTGTAAGTATTTCCATGTTTATACAGATGGTGGTGTAGATATTTCGGAGTTTACAGAGATAACAGTGGAGATATTTCCATGTTTATACAGATAGCGGTGTAGATATTTCCATGTTTATACTGATCGTGGTGTAGATATTTCCATGTTTATAGAGATGGCGGTGTAGATATTTCCATGTTCATAGAGATAGCGGTGTTGATTTTTCCATGTTTATAGAGATAGCGTTGTGGATATTTCCATGTTTATACAGATAGGGGTGTAGATATTTCCATGTTTATAGAGATGGCGGTGTAGATATTTCCATGTTTATACAGATCACGGTGTAGATATTTCCTTGTTTATACAAATAGCGGTGTAGTTATTTCCATGTTTATACAGAGAGCGGTGTACATATTTCCATGTATATACAGATGGCTGTGTAGATATTTCCATGTTTATACAGATGGCTGTGTAGATATTTCCATGTTTATACAGATGACTTTGTAGGTATTTCCATGTTTATACATATGGCGGTGTAGATATTTCCATGTTTATAGAGATAGCTTTGTAGATATTTCCATGTTTATACAGATCACGGTGTAGATATTTCCATGTTTATACAGATCGCGGTGTAGATATTTCCATGTTTATACTGATCGTGGTGAAGATACTTCCATGTTTATACAGATCGCTGTGTAGATATTTCCATGTTTATACAGATAGCGGTGCAGATATTTCCATGTTTATACAGATGCCTATGCAGATATTTCGATATTTATACAGAGGGCTGTGTAGATATTTCTATGTTTATACAGATGGCAGTGTAGATATTTAAATGTTCCTACACATGACTGTGTAGGTATTTCCATGTTTATACAGATGTTTTGTAGATATTTCCATGTTTATAGAGATAGCGGTGGAGATATTTCCATGTTTACACAGATAGCGGTGTATATATTTCCATGTTTATACAGATAATGGTGTAGATATTTCCATGTTTATACAGATACCGGTGTAGATATTTCCAAGTTTATACAGACTGCATTGTAGATATTTCCATGTTTATAGAGACAGCAGTGTAGATATTTCCACGTTTGTACTGATGGCGGTGTTGATGTTTCCATCTATACACAGATTGCCGTGTAGGGATTTCCATGTGTATACAGATGGCATTTAAGATATTTCCGTGTTTATACAGATGGTGTTGTAGATATTTCCATGTATACACAGATGTCTGTATAGGTATTTCCATGTTTATAGAGATGGCGGTGTAGATATTTCCATGTTTATACAGATCACGGTGTAGATATTTCCTTGTTTATACAAATAGCGGTGTAGTTATTTCCATGTTTATACAGAGAGCGGTGTAGATATTACCATGTATATACAGATGGTTGCGTAGGTATTTCCATGTTTATACAGATGGCTGTGTAGATATTTCCATGTTTATACAGATGACTTTGTAGGTATTTCCATGTTTATACTGATGGCGGTGTAGATATTTTCATGTTTATAGAGATTGCTGGGTAGATATTTCCATGTTTATACAGATGGCTTTGTAGATATATCCATGTGTATACAGATGGCATTGTAGATATTATCATGTTTATACAGATGCCTGTATAGGTATTTCCATGTTTTTACAGATGGCAGTGCAGATATTTCCTTGTTTATAGAGATAGCGGTGTAGATATTTCCAGGTTGTACAGATGGCGGTGTTGATATTTCCATCTATACACAGATGGCCGTGTAGATATTTCCATGTTTATACAGATGGCGGCGTAGATATTTCCATGGACATGCAGATGGCGGTGAAGATATTTCCATGTTTATACAGATAGCGGTGTAGATATTTCCATGTTTACACAGATGGTGGTGTAGTTATTTCCGTGTTTATACACATGGCGGAGTAGATACTTCCATCTGTATGAAGATGGCAGTGTAGATATATTCATGTTTATAGAGATGGCGGTGTAGATATTTCCATATTTATAGAGATAGCGGTGTAGATATTTCCATGTTTCTACAGATGTCAGTGTAGATATTTCCATGTTTATACAGATGGCCGTGTAGATATTTCCATATTTATACAGATGTCTGTGTAGATATTTCCATGTGTATACAGATGGTATTGTAGGTATTTCCATGTTTATAGAGATGGTGGTGTAGATATTTCCATGTTTATTCAGATGACTGTGTAGATATTTCCATGTTTTTACAGATGGCAGTGTACATATTTCAATGTTTATAGAGATGGCGCTGTAGATATTTCCATGTTTATACAGATAACGGTGGAGATATTTCCATGTTTATACAGAGAGCAGTGGAGATATTTCCATGTTTATACACATAGCGGTGTACATATTTCCATGTTTATAGAGACAGCGGTGTAGGTATTTCCATGTTTATACAGATAGCGGTGCAGATATTTCCATGTTTATACAAATGCCTGTGCAGATATTTCCATATTTATACAGAGGGCAGTGTAGATATTTCTATGTTTATACAGATGGCAGTGTAGATATTTAAATGTTCCTACACATGACTGTGTAGGTATTTCCATGTTTATACAGATATCTTTGTAGATATTTCCATGTTTATAGAGATAGCGGAGCAGATATTTCCATGTTTATACAGATAGCGGTGTATATATTTCCATGTTTATACAGATGGCAGTGTAGATATTTCCATGTTTATACAGACCGCAGTGTAGATATTTCCATGTTTATAGAGATAGCAGTGTTGATATTTCCAAGTTTGTACAGATGGCGGTGTTGATGTTTCCATCTATACACAGATTGACGTGTAGGTATTTACATGTGTATACAGATGGCATTGTAGATATTTCCATGTTTATACAGATGGTGGTGTAGATATTTCCATGTTTACACAGATGACTGTATAGGTATTTCAATGTTTATACAGATGGCGTTGTAGGTATTTCCATGTTTTTACAGATGGCGGTGTAGATATTTCCATGTTTATAGAGATAGCGGTGTAGATATTTCCATATTTATAGAGATAACGGTGTAGAAATGTCCATGTTTATACAGATAGCGCTGTAAATATTTCCATGTTTATACAGATCATGGTGTAGATATTTCCATGTTCATAGAGATAGCGGTGTAGATTTTTCCATGTTTATACAGAGAGCGGTGTAGATATTTCTATGTTTATACAGACCGCGGTGTAGATATTTCCATGTTTATACAGATAGCGGTGCAGAAACTTCCATGTTTGTACAGATGGCTTTGTTGATATTTCCATCAATACAGATGATCGTGTAGATATTTCCATGTTTATACATATGGAGGCGCACATATTTCTATGGATATGTACATGGCGGTGTAGATATTTCCATTTAAGTACACATGGCTGTGTAGATATTTCCATGTTTATACAGATGGCGGTGTAGATATTTCCATTTAAGTACACATGGCTGTGTAGATATTTCCATGTTTATACAGATGGCGGTGTAGATATTTCCATGTTTATACAGATAACATTGCAAGTATTTCCATGTTTATACAGATCATGGTGTAGATATTTCCATGTTTATACAGACAGCAGTGTAGATATTTCGATGTTTGTACAGATGGCGGTGTTGATGTTTCCATCTATACACAGATTGCCGTGTAGGGATTTCCATGTGTATACAGATGGCATTGAAGAAATTTCCGTGTTTATACAGATGGTGTTGTAGATATTTCCATGCATACACAGATGACTGTATAGGTATTTCCATGTTTGTACAGATGTTGGTGTAGATATTTCCATGCTTATAGAGATAGCAGTGTAGATATTTCCATATTTATACAGATAACGGTGTAGAAATTTCCATGTATATACAGATAGCGGTGTAAATATTTCCATGTTTATACATATCACGGTGTAGATATTTCCATGTTTATAGAGATAGCGGTGTAGATATTTCCATGTTTATACAGATAGTGGTGTAGATATTTCCATGTTTATACAGACCGCGGTGTAGATATTCCCATGTTTATACAGATAGCGGTGCAGATATTTCCATGTTTGTACAGATGGCGGTGTTGATATTTCCATCTATACACAGATGACCGTGGAGATATTTCCATGTTTATACAGATGGCGGCGCAGATATTTCCATGGATATGTAGATGGCGGTGTAGATATTTCCTTGTTTATACAGATAGCGCTGTAGTTATTTCCATGTTTATATAGATAGCGGTGTAGATATTTCCATGTATATACACATGGCTGTGTAGATGTTTCCATGTTTATACTGATGGCGGTGTAGATATTCCCGTGTTTATACAGATAACTTTGTAAGTATTTCCATGTTTATACAGATTGCGGTGTAGAAATTTCTTTGTTTATAGAGATAGCAGTAGAGATATTTCCATGTTTATACAGATAGCGGTGTAGATATTTCCATGTTTATACTGATCGTGGTGTAGATATTTCCATGTTTATAGAGATGGCGGTGTAGATATTTCCATGTTCATAGAGATAGCGGTGTTGATTTTTCCATGTTTATTCAGATGACTGTGTAGAAATTTCCTTGTATTTACAGACGGCATTGTAGATATTTCAATGTTGATAGAGATGGCGCTGTAGATATTTCCATGTTTATACAGATAACGGTGGAGATATTTCCATGTATATACAGAGAGCAGTGGAGATATTTCCATGTTTATACACATAGCGGTGTACATATTTCCATGTTTATAGAGACAGCGGTGTAGGTATTTCCATGTTTATACAGATAGCGGTGCAGATATTTCCATGTTTATACAGATGCCTATGCAGATATTTCCATATTTATACAGAGGGCTGTGTAGATATTTCAATGTTTATACAGATGGCAGTATAGATATATAATGTTCCTACACATGACTGTGTAGGTATTTCCATGTTTATACAGATGTCTTTGTAGATATTTCCATGTTTATAGAGATAGCGGTGCAGATATTTCCATGTTTATACAGATAGCGGTGTATATATCTCCATGCTTATACAGATCGTGGTGTAGGTATTTCCATGTTTATACAGATGCCAGTGTAGATATTTCCATGTATATACAGACCGCAGTGTAGATATTTCCATGTTTATAGAGATAGCAGTGTAGATATTTCCATGTTTGTACAGATGCCGGTGTTGATGTTGCAATCTATACACAGATTGCCGTGTAGGTATTTCCATGTGTATACAGATGGCATTGTAGATATTTCCATGTTTATACAGATGGTGGTGTAGATATTTCCATGTTTACACAGATGACTGTACAGGTATTTCCATGTTTATACAGATGGCGGTGTAGGTATTTCCATGTTTTTACAGATGGCGGTGTTGATATTTCTATGTTTATAGAGATAGTGGTGTAGATATTTCCATATTTATAGAGATAACGGTGTAGAAATTTCCATGTTTATACAGATAGCAGTGTAAATATTTCCATGTTTATACTGATCACGGTGAAGATATTTCCATGTTTATAGAGATAGCGGTGTAGATATTTCCATGTTTATACAGAGAGCGGTGTAGATATTTCCATGTTTATAGAGATAGCGGTGTAGATATTTCCATGTTTACAGAGAGAGCAGTGTAGATATTTCCATCTTTGCACAGATTGCTGTGTAGATATTTCCACTTTTACACAGATAGCTGTGTAGATATTTCAAAGTTTACACAGATAGCTGTGTAGATATTTCCATGTTTACACAGATAGCGTTGTAGATATTTCCATATTTATACAGATAGCAATGGAGATATTTCCACGTTAATACACATAGCGGTGTAGATATTTCCATGTTTATACACATAGCGGTGTAGATATTTCCATGTTTGTACAGATGGCGGTGTTGATGTTTCCATCTATACACCGATTGCCGTGGAGGTATTTCCATGTGTATACAGATGGCATTGTAGATATTTCCATGTTTATACAGATGGCGGTGTACATATTTCCAAGTTTATAGAGATAGCGGTGTAGATATTTCCATATTTATACAGATAACGGTGTGGAAGTTTCCATGTTTATACAGATAGCGGTGTAAATATTTCCATGTTTATACAGATCACGGTGTAAATATTTCCATGTTTATAGAGATAACGGTGTAAATATTTCCATGTTTATACAGATAGCGGTGTAGATATTTCCATGTTTATACAGACCGCGATGTAGATATTTCCATGTTTATACAGATAGCGGTGCAGATATTTCCATGTTTGTAAAGATGGCGGTGTTGATATTTCCATTTATATGCAGATGACCGTGTAGATATTTCCATGTTTATACAGATGGCGGCGCGGATATTTCCATGGATATGTAGACGGCGGTGTAGATATTTCCATGTTTATACAGATAGCGGTGTAGTTATTTCCATGTTTATATAGATAGCGGTGTAGATATTTCCATGAATGTACACATGGCTGTGTAGATATTACAATGTTTGTACAGATATCGGTGTAGATATTTCCATGTTTATACAGATAGCCGTGTAGATATTTCCATGATTATACAGATAGCGGTGTAGATATTTCCATGTATAAACAGATGTCTGTGTATATATTTCCATGTTTAAACAGATGGCGGTGTAGATATTTCCTTGTTTATACACATAGCGGTGTAGTTATTTCCATGTTTATACAGATAGCGGTGTAGATATTTCCATGTTTTTACAGATATCGGTGTAGGTATTTCCATGTTTACACAGATTTCGGTGTAGATATTTCCATCTTTCTACAGATGGCATTGTAGATATTTTCATGTTTATACAGATGGCGGTGTAGATATTTCCATGTTTATATTGATGGTGGTGTAGATATTTCCATGTTTATACAGATCGCGGTGTAGATATTTCCATGTTTATACAGATAGCGGTGTAGATATTTCCAAGTGTATACAGATAGCTGTGTAGATATTTCCATGTTTATAGACATAGCGTTGTAGGTATTTCCATGTTTATAGTAATAGCGGTGTAGATATTTCCATGTTTATATAGATGGCATTGTAGGTATTTCCATGTTTATACCGATAGCGATGTTGGTATTTCCACGTTTATACAGATAGCGATGTAGATATTTCCATGTTTACACAGCTCGCGGTGCAGATATTTATATGTTTATACAGATGGCATGGCAGATATTTCCTTATTCACCCAGATGGCGGTGTAGATGTTTCCATGTTGATACAGATGGCGAAGTAGTTAGTTCCATGTTTATGGAGATGGCAGTGTAGATATTTTCATGTTTATAGAGATGGCAGTGTAGATATTTTCATGTTTATAGAGATGGCGTAGTAGATATTTCCATGTTTATACCGATAGCGGTGTTGGTATTTCCACGTTTATACAGATTGCGATGTAGATATTTCCATGTTTATACAGCTCGCGGTGCAGATATTTATATCTTTATACAGATGGCATTGCAGATATTTCCTTATTCACCCAGATGACGATGTAGATAGTTCCATGTTTGTACAGATGGCGGTGTTGATATTTCCATCTATACACAGATGGCCGTGTAGATATTTCCATGTTTATACAGATGGCAGCGTAGATATATCCATGGACATGCAGATGGCGGTGTAGATATTTCCATGTTTATACAGATAGCGGTGTAGATATTTCCATGTTTACACAGATGGTGGTGTAGATATTTCCGAGTTTATACACATGGCGGAGTAGATACTTCCATCTTTATGTAGATGGCAGTGTAGATATTTTCAAGTTTATAGAGATGGCGGTGTACATATTTCCTTATTTAAAGAGATAGCGGTGTACATATTTACATCTTTCTACAGATCACGGTGTAGATATTTCCATGTTTATAGAGATAGCGGTGTAGATATTTCCATGTTTATACAAATCACGGTGTAGATATTTCCTTGTTTATACAAATAGCGGTGTAGTTATTTACATGTTTATAGAGATCGCGGTGTAGGTATTTCCATGTATATACAGATAGCGGTGTAGATATTTCCATGTTTATAGAGATAGCGGTGTAGTTATTTCCATGTTTATGGACATAGCGTTGTAGATATTTCCATGTTTATATAGATGGCGTTGTAGATATTTCCATGTTTATACCGATAGCGGTGTAGATATTTCCATGTTTATACAGACCGCGGTGTAGATATTTCCATGTTTATACAGATAGCGGTGCAGATATTTCCATGTTTGTACAGATGGCGGAGTTGATATTTCCATCTATACACAGATGACCGTGTAGATATTTCCATGTTTATACAGATGGCAGCACGGATATTTCCATGGATATGTAGATGGCGGTGTAGATATTTCCATATTTATACAGATAGCGGTGTAGTTATTTCCATGTTTATATAGATAGCAGTGTAGATATTTCCATGTATGTACACATGGCTGTGTAGATATTTCCATGTTTATACAGATGGCAGTGTAGATATTTCCATGTTCCTACACATGACTGTGTAGGTAATTCCATGTTTTTACTGATAGCTTTGAAGATATTTCCATGCTTATAGAGATAGCGGTGCAGATATTTCCATGTTTATACAGATAGCGGTGTATATATTTCCATGTTTATACAGATCGTGGTGTAGATATTTCCATGTTTATACAGATACCGGTGTAGATTTTTCAATGTTTATACAGATCGCAGTGTAGATATTTCCATGTTGATAGAGATAGCAGTGTAGATATTTCCATGTTTGTACAGATGGCGGTGTTGATGTTTCCATCTATACACCGATTGCCGCGGAGGTATTTCCATGTGTATACAGATGGCATTGTAGATATTTCCATGTTTATACAGATGGCGGTGTACATATTTCCAAGTTTATAGAGATAGCGGTGTAGATATTTCCAAATTTGTACAGATAACGGTATGGAAGTTTCCATGTTTATACAGATAGCGGTGTAAATATTTCCATGTTTATACAGATCACGGTGTAAATATTTCCATGTTTATAGAGATAACGGTGTAGATATTTCCATGTTTATACAGATAGCGGTGTAGATATTTCCATGTTTATACAGACCGCGATGTAGATATTTCCATGTTTATACAGATAGCGGTGCAGATATTTCCATGTTTGTACAGATGGCGGTGTTGATATTTCCATTTATACGCAGATGACCGTGTAGATATTTCCATGTTTATACAGATGGCGGCGCGGATATTTCCATGGATATGTATACGGCGGTGTAGATATTTCCATGTTTATACAGATAGCGGTGTAGTTATTTCCATGTTTATATAGATAGCGGTGTAGATATTTCCATGTATGTACACATGGCTGTGTAGATATTACCATGTTTGTACAGATATCGGTGTAGATATTTCCATGTTTATACAGATAGCCGTGTAGATATTTCCATGTTTCTACAGATAGCGGTGTAGATATTTCCATGTATAAACAGATGTCTGTGTATATATTTCCATGTTTAAACAGATGGCGGTGTAGATATTTCCTTGTTTATACAAATAGCGGTGTAGTTATTTCCATGTTTTTACAGATAGCGGTGTAGATATTTCCATGTTTTTACAGATATCGGTGTAGGTATTTCCATGTTTACACAGATTGCGGTGTAGATATTTCCATCTTTCTACAGATGGCATTGTAGATATTTTCATGTTTATACAGATGGCGGTGTAGGTATTTCCATGTTTATATAGATGGTGGTGTAGATATTACCATGTTTATACAGATAGCGGCGTAGATATTTCCATGTTTATACAGATCGTGGTGAAGATATTTCCATGTTTATACAGATCGCGGTGTAGATATTTCCATGTTTATACAGATAGCATTGTAGATATTTCCAAGTGTATACAGATAGCTGTGTAGATATTTCCATGTTTATAGACATATCGTTGTAGGTATTTCCATGTTTATAGTAATAGCGGTGTAGATATTTCCATGTTTATATAGATGGCGTTGTAGGTATTTCCATGTTTATACCGATAGCGATGTTGGTATTTCCACGTTTATACAGATAGCGATGTAGATATTTCCATGTTTACACAGCTCGCGGTGCAGATATTTATATCTTTATACAGATGGCATTGCAGATATTTCCTTATTCACCCAGATGGCGGTGTAGATGTTTCCATGTTGATACAGATGGCGAAGTAGTTAGTTCCATGTTTATGGAGATGGCAGTGTAGATATTTTCATGTTTATAGAGATGGCAGTGTAGATATTTTCATGTTTATAGAGGTTGCGTTGTAGATATTTCCATGTTTATACCGATAGCGGTGTTGGTATTTCCACGTTTATACAGATTGCGATGTAGATATTTCCATGTTTATACAGCTCGCGGTGCAGATATTTATATCTTTATACAGATGGCATTGCAGATATTTCCTTATTCACCCAGATGACGATGTAGATAGTTCCATGTTTGTACAGATGGCGGTGTTGATATTTTCATCTATACACAGATGGCCGTGTAGATATTTCCATGTTTATACAGATGGCAGCGTAGATATTTCCATGGACAAGCAGATGGCGGTGTAGATATTTCCATGTTTATACAGATAGCGGTGTAGATATTTCCATGTTTACACAGATGGTGGTGTAGATATTTCCGAGTTTATACACATGGCGGAGTAGATACTTCCATCTTTATGTAGATGGCAGTGTAGATATTTTCAAGTTTATAGAGATGGCGGTGTACATATTTCCTTATTTAAAGAGATAGCGGTGTACATATTTCCATCTTTCTACAGATCACGGTGTAGATATTTCCATGTTTATAGAGATAGCGGTGTAGATATTTCCATGTTTATACAGATAGCAGTGTAGATATTTCCATGTTTATACAGATCGCGGTGTAGATATTTCCATGTTTATAATGATCGCGGTGTAGATATTTCCATGTTTATACAGATAGCGGTGCAGATATATCCATGTTTATACAGATAGCGGTGTAGTTATTTCCATGTTTATACAGATAGCGGTGCAGATATTTCCATGTTTGTACAGATGGCGGTGTTGATATTTCCATCTATACACAGATGACCGTGGAGATATTTCCATGTTTATACAGATGGCGGTGCAGATATTTCCATGGATATGTAGATGGCGGTGTAGATATTTCCTTGTTTATACAGATAGCGCTGTAGTTATTTCCATGTTTATATAGATAGCAGTGTAGATTATTCCATGTATATACACATGGCTGTGTACATGTTTCCATGTTTATACTGATGGCAGTGTAGATATTCCCATGTTTATGCAGATAACTTTGTAAGTATTTCCATGTTTATACAGATTGCGGTGTAGAAATTTCTATGTTTATAGAGATAGCAGTGGAGATATTTCCATGTTTATACAGATAGCGGTGTAGATATTTCCATGTTTATACTGATCGTGGTGTAGATATTTCCATGTTTATAGAGTTGGCGGTGTAGATATTTCCATGTTCATAGAGATAGCGGTGTTGATTTTTCCATGTTTATAGAGATAGCGGTGTGGATATTTCCAAGTTTATACAGATAGGGGTGTAGATATTTCCATGTTTATACTGATGGCTCTGTAGATATTTCCATGGTTATACAGATGACTTTGTAGGTATTTCCATGTTTATACAGATGGCGGTGTAGGTATTTCCATGTTTAAAGAGATAGCTGTATAGATATTTCCATGTTTACACAGATAGCGGTGCAGATATTTCCATGTTTGTACAGATGACGGTGTTGATATTTCCATCTATACACAGATGACCGTGGAGATATTTCCATGTTTATACAGATGGCGGCGCCGATATTTCCATGGATATGTAGATGGTGGTGTAGATATTTCCATGTTTATACAGATAGCGCTGTAGTTATTTCTATGTTTTTATAGATAGCGGTGTAGATATTTTCATGTATATACACATGGCTGTGTAGATATTTCTATGTTTATACTGATGGCGGTGTAGATATTCCCATGTTTTAATAGATATCTTTGTATGTATTTCCATGTTTATACAGATGGCAGTGTAAATATTTCGATGTTTATAGAGATACCAGTGGAGATATTTCCATGTTTATACAGATAGCGGTGTAGATATTTCCGTGTTTATACTGATCGTGGTGTAGATATTTCCATGTTTATACAGATGGCGGTGTAGATATTTCCATGTTCATAGAGATAGCGGTGTTGATTTTTCCATGTTTATAGAGATAGAGGTGTGGATATTTCCATGTTTATACAGATAGGGGTGTAGATATTTCCATGTTTATAGAGTTGGCGGTGTAGATATTTCCATGTTTATACAGATCACGGTGTAGATATTTCCTTGATCATACAAATAGCGGTGTAGTTTTTTCCATGTTTATACAGATAGCGGTGTACATATTTCCATGTATATACAGATGGCTGTGTAGATATTTCCATGTTTATACAGATGGCTGTGTAGATATTTCCATCTTTATACAGATGACTTTGTAGGTATTTCCATGTTTATACTGATGGCGGTGTAGATATTTCCATGTTTATAGAGACAGCTTTGTAGATATTTCCATGTTTATACAGATGGTTGTGTAGATATTTCCATGTGTATACAGATGGCATTGTAGATATTTCCATGTTTATACAGATGCCTGTATAGACATTTCCATGTTTTTACAGACGGCCGTGCAGATATTTCCTTGTTTATAGAGATAGCGGTGTAGATATTTCCATGTTTGTACCGATGGCGGTGTTTATATTTCCATCTATACACAGATGGCCGTATAGATATTTCCATGTTTATACAGATGGCGTCGTAGATATTTCCATGGACATGCAGATGGCGGTGTAGATATTTCCATGTTTATACAGATAGCGGTGTAGATATTTCCATGTTTACACAGATGGTGGTGTAGAGATTTCCGTGTTTATACACATGGTGGAGTAGATACTTCCATCTTTATGGAGATGGCATTGTAGATATTTTCATGTTTATAGAGATGGCGGTGTAGATATTTCCATATTTATAGAGATAGCGGTGTAGATATTTCAATCTTTCTACAGATGGCAGTGTAGATATTTCCATGTTTATACAGATGGCCTTGTAGATATTTCTATATTTATACAGATGCTGTGTAGATATTTCCATGTGTATACAGATGGTATTGTAGGTAATTCCATGTTTATACAGATGGTGGTGTAGATATTTCCACGTTTATTCAGATGACTGTGTAGATATTTCCATGTTTTTACAGATGGCAGTGTACATAATTCAATGTTTATAGAGATGGCGCTGTAGATATTTCCATGTTTGTACAGATAACGGTGGAGATATTTCCCTGTTTATACAGTGAGCAGTGGAGATATTTCCATGTTTATACACATAGCGGTGTACATATTTCCATGTTTATAGAGACAGCGGTGTAGGTATTTCCATGTTTATACAGATAGCGGTGCAGATATTTCCATGTTTACACAGATGCCTATGCAGATATTTCCATATTTATTCAGAGGGCTGTGTAGATATTTCTATGTTTATACAGATGGCAGTGTAGATATTTAAATGTTCCTACACATGACTGTGTAGGTATTTCCATGTTTATACAGATGTCTTTGTAGATATTTCCATGTTTATAGAGATAGCGGTGGAGATATTTCCATGTTTACACAGATAGCGGTGTATATATTTCCTTGTTTATACAGATCATGGTGTAGATATTTCCATGTTTATACAGACAGCAGTGTAGATATTTCGATGTTTGCACAGATGGCGGTGTTGATGTTTCCATCTATACACAGATTGCCGTGTAGGGATATCCATGTGTATACAGATGGCATTGAAGAAATTTCCGTGTTTATACAGATGGTGTTGTAGATATTTCCATGCATACACAGATGACTGTATAGGTATTTCCATATTTGTACAGATGTTGGTGTAGATATTTCCATGTTAATAGAGATAGCAGTGTAGATATTTCCATATTTATACAGATAACGGTGTAGAAATTTCCATGTATATACAGATAGCGGTGTAAATATTTCCATGTTTATACATATCACGGTGTAGATATTTCCATGTTTATAGAGATAGCGGTGTAGATATTTCCATGTTTATACAGATAGTGGTGTAGATATTTCCATGTTTATACAGACCGCGGTGTAGATATTTCCATGTTTATACAGATAGCGGTGCAGATATTTCCATGTTTGTACAGATGGCGGTGTTGATATTTCCATCTATACACAGATGACCGTGGAGATATTTCCATGTTTATACAGACGGCGGAGCAGATATTTCCATGGATATGTAGATGGCGGTGTAGATATTTCCTTGTTTATACAGATAGCGCTGTAGTTATTTCCATGTTTATATAGATAGCGGTGTAGATATTTCCATGTATATACACATGGCTGTGTAGATGTTTCCATGTTTATACTGATGGCGGTGTAGATATTCCCGTGTTTATACAGATAACTTTGTAAGTATTTCCATGTTTATACAGATTGCGGTGTAGAAATTTCTATGTTTATAGAGATAGCAGTGGAGATATTTCCATGTTTATACAGATAGCGGTGTAGATATTTCCATGTTTATACTGATCGTGGTGTAGATATTTCCATGTTTATAGAGATGGCGGTGTAGATATTTCCATGTTCATAGAGATAGCGGTGTTGATTTTTCCATGTTTATTCAGATGACTGTGTAGAAATTTCCTTGTATTTACAGACGGCATTGTAGATATTTCAATGTTTATAGAGATGGCGCTGTAGATATTTCCATGTTTATACAGATAACGGTGGAGATATTTCCATGTATATACAGAGAGCAGTGGAGATATTTCCATGTTTATACACATAGCGGTGTACATATTTCCATGTTTATAGAGACAGCGGTGTAGGTATTTCCATGTTTATACAGATAGCGGTGCAGATATTTCCATGTTTATACAGATGCCTATGCAGATATTTCCATATTTATACAGAGGGCTGTGTAGATATTTCAATGTTTATACAGATGGCAGTATAGATATTTAAATGTTCCTACACATGACTTTGTAGGTATTTCCATGTTTATACAGATACCTTTGTAGATATTTCCATGTTTATAGAGATAGCGGTGCAGATATTTCCATGTTTATACAGATAGCGGTGTATATATCTCCATGCTTATACAGATCGTGGTGTAGGTATTTCCATGTTTATACAGATGCCAGTGTAGATATTTCCATGTATATACAGACCGCAGTGTAGATATTTCCATGTTTATAGAGATAGCAGTGTAGATATTTCCATGTTTGTACAGATGCCGGTGTTGATGTTGCAATCTATACACAGATTGCCGTGTAGGTATTTCCATGTGTATACAGATGGCATTGTAGATATTTCCATGTTTATACAGATGGTGGTGTAGATATTTCCATGTTTACACAGATGACTGTACAGGTATTTCCATGTTTATACAGATGGCGGTGTAGGTATTTCCATGTTTTTACAGATGGCGGTGTAGATATTTCTATGTTTATAGAGATAGTGGTGTAGATATTTCCATATTTATAGAGATAACGGTTTAGAAATTTCCATGTTTATACAGATAGCGGTGTAAATATTTCCATGTTTATACTGATCACGGTGAAGATATTTCCATGTTTATAGAGATAGCGGTGTAGATATTTCCATGTTTATACAGAGAGCGGTGTAGATATTTCCATGTTTATAGAGATAGCGGTGCAGGTATTTCCATGTTTACAGAGAGAGCAGTGTAGATATTTCCATCTTTGCACAGATTGCTGTGTAGATATTTCCACTTTTACACAGATAGCTGTGTAGATATTTCAAAGTTTACACAGATAGCTGTGTAGATATTTCCATGTTTACACAGATAGCGTTGTAGATATTTCCATATTTATACAGATAGCAATGGAGATATTTCCACGTTAATACACATAGCGGTGTAGATATTTCCATGTTTATACACATAGCGGTGTAGATATTTCCATGTTTGTACAGATGGCGGTGTTGATGTTTCCATCTATACACCGATTGCCGTGGAGGTATTTCCATGTGTATACAGATGGCATTGTAGATATTTCCATGTTTATACAGATGGCGGTGTACATATTTCCAAGTTTATAGAGATAGCGGTGTAGATATTTCCATATTTATACAGATAACGGTGTGGAAGTTTCCATGTTTATACAGATAGCGGTGTAAATATTTCCATGTTTATACAGATCACGGTGTAAATATTTCCATGTTTATAGAGATAACGGTGTAGATATTTCCATGTTTATACAGATAGCGGTGTAGATATTTCCATGTTTATACAGACCGCGATGTAGATATTTCCATGTTTATACAGATAGCGGTGCAGATATTTCCATGTTTGTACAGATGGCGGTGTTGATATTTCCATTTATACGCAGATGACCGTGTAGATATTTCCATGTTTATACAGATGGCGGCGCGGATATTTCCATGGATATGTAGACGGCGGTGTAGACATTTCCATGTTTATACAGATAGCGGTGTAGTTATTTCCATGTTTATATAGATAGCGGTGTAGATATTTCCATGTATGTACACATGGCTGTGTAGATATTACCATGTTTGTACAGATATCGGTGTAGATATTTCCATGTTTATACAGATAGCCGAGTAGATATTTCCATGTTTATACAGATAGCGGTGTAGATATTTCCATGTATAAACAGATGTCTGTGTATATATTTCCATGTTTAAACAGATGGCGGTGTAGATATTTCCTTGTTTATACACATAGCGGTGTAGTTATTTCCATGTTTATACAGATAGCGGTGTAGATATTTAAATGTTTTTACAGATATCGGTGTAGGTATTTCCATGTTTACACAGATTGCGGTGTAGATATTTCCATCTTTCTACAGATGGCATTGTAGATATTTTCATGTTTATACAGATGGCGGTGTAGATATTTCCATGTTTATATAGATGGTGGTGTAGATATTTCCATGTTTATACAGATCGCGGTGTAGATATTTCCATGTTTATACAGATAGCGGTGTAGATATTTCCAAGTGTATACAGATAGCTGTGTAGATATTTCCATGTTTATAGACATAGCGTTGTAGGTATTTCCATGTTTATAGTAATAGCGGTGTAGATATTTCCATGTTTATATAGATGGCGTTGTAGGTATTTCCATGTTTATACCGATAGCGATGTTGGTATTTCCACGTTTATACAGATAGCGATGCAGATATTTCCATGTTTACACAGCTCGCGGTGCAGATATTTATATCTTTATACAGATGGCATTGCAGATATTTCCTTATTCACCCAGATGGCGGTGTAGATGTTTCCATGTTGATACAGATGGCGAAGTAGTTAGTTCCATGTTTATGGAGATGGCAGTGTAGATATTTTCATGTTTATAGAGATGGCAGTGTAGATATTTTCATGTTTATAGAGATGGCGTAGTAGATATTTCCATGTTTATACCGATAGCGGTGTTGGTATTTCCACGTTTATACAGATTGCGATGTAGATATTTCCATGTTTATACAGCTCGCGGTGCAGATATTTATATCTTTATACAGATGGCATTGCAGATATTTCCTTATTCACCCAGATGACGATGTAGATAGTTCCATGCTTGTACAGATGGCGGTGTTGATATTTTCATCTATACACAGATGGCCGTGTAGATATTTCCATGTTTATACAGATGGCAGCGTAGATATTTCCATGGACATGCAGATGGCGGTGTAGATATTTCCATGTTTATACAGATAGCGGTGTAGATATTTCCATGTTTACACAGATGGTGGTGTAGATATTTCCGAGTTTATACACATGGCGGAGTAGATACTTCCATCTTTATGTAGATGGCAGTGTAGATATTTTCAAGTTTATAGAGATGGCGGTGTACATATTTCCTTATTTAAAGAGATAGCGGTGTACATATTTACATCTTTCTACAGATCACGGTGTAGATATATCCATGTTTATAGAGATAGCGGTGTAGATATTTCCATGTTTATACAAATCACGGTGTAGATATTTCCTTGTTTATACAAATAGCGGTGTAGTTATTTACATGTTTATAGAGATCGCGGTGTAGACATTTCCATGTATATACAGATAGGGGTGTAGATATTTCCATGTTTATAGAGATAGCGGTGTAGTTATTTCCATGTTTATGGACATAGCGTTGTAGATATTTCCATGTTTATATAGATGGCGTTGTAGATATTTCCATGTTTATACCGATAGCGGTGTAGATATTTCCATGTTTATACAGACCGCGGTGTAGATATTTCCATGTTTATACAGATAGCGGTGCAGATATTTCCATGTTTGTACAGATGGCGGAGTTGATATTTCCATCTACACAGATGACCGTGTAGATATTTCCATGTTTATACAGATGGCGGCACGGATATTTCCATGGATATGTAGATGGCGGTGTAGATATTTCCATGTTTATACAGATACCGGTGTAGTTATTTCCATGTTTATATAGATAGCAGTGTAGATATTTCCATGTATGTACACATGGCTGTGTAGATATTTCCATGTTTATACAGATGGCAGTGTAGATATTTCCATGTTCCTACATATGACTGTGTAGGTAATTCCATGTTTATACTGATAGCTTTGAAGATATTTCCATGCTTATAGAGATAGCGGTGCAGATATTTCCATGTTTATACAGATAGCGGTGTATATATTTCTATGTTTATACAGATCGTGGTGTAGATATTTCCATGTTTATACAGATACCGGTGTAGATTTTTCAATGTTTATACAGACCGCAGTGTAGATATTTCCATGTTCATAGAGATAGCAGTGTAGATATTTCCATATTTATACAGATAACGGTGTAGAAATTTCCATGTATATACAGATAGCGGTGTAAATATTTCCATGTTTATACATATCACGGTGTAGATATTTCCATGTTTATAGAGATAGCGGTGTAGATATTTCCATGTTTATACAGATAGTGGTGTAGATATTTCCATGTTTATACAGACCGCGGTGTAGATATTCCCATGTTTATACAGATAGCGGTGCAGATATTTCCATGTTTGTACAGATGGCGGTGTTGATATTTCCATCTATACACAGATGACCGTGGAGATATTTCCATGTTTATACAGATGGCGGCGCAGATATTTCCATGGATATGTAGATGGCGGTGTAGATATTTCCTTGTTTATACAGATAGCGCTGTAGTTATTTCCATGTTTATATAGATAGCGGTGTAGATATTTCCATGTATATACACATGGCTGTGTAGATATTTCCATGTTTATACTGATGGCGGTGTAGATATTCCCGTGTTTATACAGATAACTTTGTAAGTATTTCCATGTTTATACAGATTGCGGTGTAGAAATTTCTATGTTTATAGAGATAGCAGTGGAGATATTTCCATGTTTATAGAGATAGCGGTGTAGATATTTCCATGTTTATACTGATCGTGGTGGAGATATTTCCATGTTTATACAGATAGCGGTGTAGATATTTCCATGTTTATACTGATCGTGGTGTAGATATTTCCATGTTTATAGAGATGGCGGTGTAGATATTTCCATGTTCATAGAGATAGCGGTGTTGATTTTTCCATGTTTATTCAGATGACTGTGTAGAAATTTCCTTGTATTTACAGACGGCATTGTAGATATTTCAATGTTTATAGAGATGGCGCTGTAGATATTTCCATGTTTATACAGATAACGGTGGAGATATTTCCATGTATATACAGAGAGCAGTGGAGATATTTCCATGTTTATACACATAGCGGTGTACATATTTCCATGTTTATAGAGACAGCGGTGTAGGTATTTCCAAGTTTATACAGATAGCGGTGCAGATATTTCCATGTTTATACAGATGCCTATGCAGATATTTCCATATTTATACAGAGGGCTGTGTAGATATTTCAATGTTTATACAGATGGCAGTATAGATATTTAAATGTTCCTACACATGACTGTGTAGGTATTTCCATGTTTATACAGATATCTTTGTAGATATTTCCATGTTTATAGAGATAGCGGTGCAGATATTTCCATGTTTATACAGATAGCGGTGTATATATCTCCATGCTTATACAGATCGTTGTGTAGGTATTTCCATGTTTATACAGATGCCAGTGTAGATATTTCCATGTATATACAGACCGCAGTGTAGATATTTCCATGTTTATAGAGATAGTAGTGTAGATATTTCCATGTTTGTACAGATGCCAGTGTTGATGTTGCAATCTATACACAGATTGCCGTGTAGGTATTTCCATGTGTATACAGATGGCATTGTAGATATTTCCATGTTTATACAGATGGTGGTGTAGATATTTCCATGTTTACACAGATGACTGTACAGGTATTTCCATGTTTATACAGATGGCGGTGTAGGTATTTCCATGTTTTTACAGATGGCGGTGTTGGTATTTCTATGTTTATAGAGATAGTGGTGTAGATATTTCCATATTTATAGAGATAACGGTGTAGAAATTTCCATGTTTATACAGATAGCGGTGTAAATATTTCCATGTTTATACTGATCACGGTGAAGATATTTCCATGTTTATAGAGATAGCGGTGTAGATATTTCCATGTTTATACACAGAGCGGTGTAGATATTTCCATGTTTATAGAGATAGCGGTGTAGATATTTCCATGTTTACAGAGAGAGCAGTGTAGATATTTCCATCTTTGCACAGATTGCTGTGTAGATATTTCCACTTTTACACAGATAGCTGTGTAGATATTTCAAAGTTTACACAGATAGCTGTGTAGATATTTCCATGTTTACACAGATAGCGTTGTAGATATTTCCATATTTATACAGATAGCAATGGAGATATTTCCACGTTAATACACATAGCGGTGTAGATATTTCCATGTTTATACACATAGCGGTGTAGATATTTCCATGTTTGTACAGATGGCGGTGTTGATGTTTCCATCTATACACCGATTGCCGTGGAGATATTTCCATGTGTATACAGATGGCATTGTAGATATTTCCATGTGTATACAGATGGCGGTGTACATATTTCCATGTTTATACAGATCACGGTGTAAATATTTCCATGTTTATAGAGATAACGGTGTAGATATTTCCATGTTTATACAGATAGCGGTGTAGATATTTCCATGTTTATACAGACCGCGATGTAGATATTTCCATGTTTATACAGATAGCGGTGCAGATATTTCCATGTTTGTACAGATGGCGGTGTTGATATTTCCATTTATACGCAGATGACCGTGTAGATATTTCCATGTTTATACAGATGGCGGCGTGGATATTTCCATGGATACGTAGACGGCGGTGTAGATATTTCCATGTTTATACAGATAGCGGTGTAGTTATTTCCATGTTTATATAGATAGCGGTGTAGATATTTCCATGTATGTACACATGGCTGTGTAGATATTACCATGTTTGTACAGATATCGGTGTAGATATTTCCATGTTTATACAGATAGCCGTGTAGATATTTCCATGTTTATATAGGTAGCGTTGTTTATATTTCCATGTTTATAGAGATGGCTTTGTAGATATTTCTATGTTTATACAGATGGCAGTGAAGATATTTCCACGTTTATACAGATAGTGGTGTAGATGTTTCCATGTTTATACAGATGACTCTGTAGCTATTTCCATGTATGTACACATGGCAGTGTAGATATATCCATGTTTATAGAGATGGCGGTGTAGTTATTTCCATGTTTATACAGATGATAGTTTAGATATTTTCATGTTTATACAGAATGCGGTGTAGACATTTCCATGTTTATAGAGACAGCAGTTTAGATATTTCCATGTTTATACAGATAGCGGTGTAGATATTTCCATGTTTATACAGACCGCGATGTAGATATTTCCATGTTTATACAGATAGCGGTGCAGATATTTCCATGTTTGTACAGATGGCGGTGTTGATATTTCCATTTATACGCAGATGACCGTGTAGATATTTCCATGTTTATACAGATGGCGGCGTGGATATTTCCATGGATACGTAGACGGCGGTGTAGATATTTCCATGTTTATACAGATAGCGGTGTAGTTATTTCCATGTTTATATAGATAGCGGTGTAGATATTTCCATGTATGTACACATGGCTGTGTAGATATTACCATGTTTGTACAGATATCGGTGTAGATATTTCCATGTTTATACAGATAGCCGTGTAGATATTTCCATGTTTATATAGGTAGCGTTGTTTATATTTCCATGTTTATAGAGATGGCTTTGTAGATATTTCTATGTTTATACAGATGGCAGTGAAGATATTTCCACGTTTATACAGATAGTGGTGTAGATGTTTCCATGTTTATACAGATGACTCTGTAGCTATTTCCATGTATGTACACATGGCAGTGTAGATATATCCATGTTTATAGAGATGGCGGTGTAGTTATTTCCATGTTTATACAGATGATAGTTTAGATATTTTCATGTTTATACAGAATGCGGTGTAGACATTTCCATGTTTATAGAGACAGCAGTTTAGATATTTCCATATTTATACAGATAGCGGAGTAGATATTGCCATGTTTATACAGATTGTGGTGTAGATATTTCGATGTTTATACAGATTTTGGTGTGGATATTTCCATATTTATACAGATAGCGGTGTAGATATTTCCATGTTTACACAGATAGTGGTGTAGATATTTCCATGTTTACAGAGATAGAGCTGTAGATCTTTCCATATTTGCACAGATTGCCGTGTAGGTATATCCATCCTCACACATACAGATAGCGCTGCAGATATTTGCACGTGTATACAGATAGCAGTGCAGATATTTCCATGTTTATACAGATAGCGGTGTAGATATTTCCATGTTTATACAGAGAGTGGTGGAGATATTTCCATGTTTATACGGATAGCGGTGGAGATATTTCCATGTTTCTAGAGATGGTGGTGTAGATATTTCGAAGTTTATGCAGGTATCGGTGTAGATAATTCCATGTTTATAGAGATAGCGGTGTAGACATGTCCATGTTTATACAGGTAGCGGTGTAGATATTTCCATGTTTACAGAGATAGCGGTGTAGATATTTCCATGTTTATACAGATAGCGGTGGAGATATTTCCATGTTTGTACAGATGGCGGTGTAGATATTTCCATGTTTCTACAGATGACTATGTAGATATTTCCATATTTTTACAGATGGTGGTGTGGATATTTCCATGTTTATACAGATAGCGGTTTAGTTATTTCCATGTTTATACAGATAGCGATGTAGATATTTCCATGTTTATAGAGATGGCTGTGCAGATATTTCCATGTTTATACAGATGGCAGTGTAGATATTTCCGTGTTTATGCAGATAGTGGTGTGGATATTTCTATGTTTATACAGATGACTGTGTACGTATTTCCATGTTTATACAGAAGGCGTTTTAGTTATTTCCATATTTATAGAAATAGCCATGTAGATATATCCATGTTTATACAGATAGTGGTGTAGATATTGCCATGTTTATACACATTGTGGTGTAGATATTTCGATGTTTATACAGATTTTGGTGTGGATATTTCCATGTTTATACCGATAGCGGTGTAGATATTTCCATGTTTATACAGATAGTGGTGTAGATATTTCCATGTTTACAGAGATAGACCTGTAGATATTTCCATATTTGCACAGATTGCGGTGTAGGTATTTCCATCCTCACACATACAGATAGCGCTGCAGATATTTGCACGTGTATACAGATAGCAGTGTAGATATTTCCATGTTTCTACAGATAGCGGTGTAGATATTTCCATGTTTATACAGAGAGTGGTGGAGATATTTCCATGTTTATACGGATAGCGGTGGAGATATTTCCATGTTTCTAGAGATGGTGGTGTAGATATTTCGAAGTTTATGCAGGTATCGGTGTAGATAATTCCATGTTTATAGAGATAGCGGTGTAGACATGTCCATGTTTATACAGGTAGCGGTGTAGATATTTCCATGTTTACAGAGATAGCGGTGAAGATATTTCCATATTTATAAAGATAGCGGTGTAGATATTTGTATGTTTATTCAGATGGTGGTGTAGCTATTTCCATGTTTATGCAGATAGCGGTGTGGCTATTACCATGTTTACTCAGATGGCAGTGTAGATATATCCATGTTTATACAGATAGTGGAGTAGATATTTCCATGTTTATAAAGATAGCAGTGCAGATATTTCCAAGTTTATTGAGATAGCGGTGGAGATATTTCCATGTTCATAGAGATAGCGGTGGAGATATTTCCATGTTTCTACAGATAACGATGTAGATATTTCCATGTTTATGCAGATAGCGGTGTAGATATTCCCGTGTTTATGCAGATACTGGTGTTGATATTTCCATGTTTATAGAGATAGCCATGTAGATATTTCCATCTTCATACAGATAGCGGTGTAGACATTTCCATGTTTATAGGGATAGCGGTGTGGCTATTTCCATGTTTATACAGATAGCGGTGTAGATATTTCCATGTTTATATGGATAGCGGTGTATATATTTCCATGTTTATACAGACAGCGGTGTAGTTGTTTCCATGATTATACAGATGACTGTGTACATGATTCCATGTTTATACAGATGGCGGTATAGATATTTCCATGTTTCTAGAGGTAGCGGTGTAGATATTTCCATATTTATACAGATAGCCGTGTAGATATTTGCATGTTTATTCAGATGGTGGTGTAGATATTTCCATGTTTACAAAACATAACGGTGTGGCTATTTCCATGTTTATACAGATGGCAGTGTAGATATTTCCATGTCTATACAGATAGCGGTGTAGATATTTCCATGTTTATACAGATGGCGGTGTAGATATTTCCATGTCTATACAGATAGCAGTGTAGATATTTCCATGTTTATACAGATAGCGGTGTAGATATTTCCATGTTTATACAGATAGCGGTGGAGATATTTCCATGTTTGTACAGATGGCGGTGTAGATATTTCCATGTATCTACAGATGACTGTGTAGATATTTCCATATTTTTACAGATGGCGGTGTGGATATTTCCATGTTTATACAGATAGCGGTTTAGTTATTTCCATGTTTATACAGATAGTGATGTAGATATTTCCATGTTTATAGAGATGGCTGTGCAGATATTTCCATGTTTATACAGATGGCAGTGTAGATATTTCCGTGTTTATGCAGATAGTGGTGTGGATATTTCTATGTTTATACAGATGACTGTGTACGTATTTCCATGTTTATACAGAAGGCCTTTTAGTTATTTCCATATTTATAGAAATAGCCATGTAGATATATCCATGTTTATACAGATAGCGGTGTAGACATTTCCATGTTTATAGAGATATCGGTTTAGATATTTCCATATTTATACAGATAGCGGTGTAGATATTTCCATGTTTATACAGATAGCGGTGTAGATGTTTCCATGTTTATACAGATAGCGGTGTAGATATATCAATGTTTATACAGATCGTGGTGTAGCTATTTCCATGTTTATACGGACAGCGGTGTAGATATTTCCATGTTTTTATACATAGCGGAGTTGATATTTCCGTATTTACAGAGATAGATGTGTAGATATTTCCATATTTGCACAGATTGCGGTGTAGATGTTTCCACCTTTATACAGATATCTTTGTAGATATTTCCATGTTTATACAGATAACGGTATAGATATTTCCATCTTTATACAGTCGACTGTGTAGATATTTCCATGTATATACAGATGGCAGTGTAGATATTTCCATGTTTATGCAGATAGTGGTGTGGCTATTTCCATGTTTATAGAGATAGCGTTGAAGGTATTTCCATGTTTATAGAGATGGCTGTGTAGATATTTCCATGTATATACAGATGGCCGTGTAGATATTTCCACGTTTATACAGATAGCGGTGCAGATATTTCCATGTTTGTACAGATGGCGGTGTTGATATTTCCATCTATACACAGATGACCGTGTAGATATTTCCATGTTTATTCAGATGGCGGTGCAGATATTCCCATGTTTATACAGATAACTTTGAAAGTATTTCCATGTTTATACAGATGGCGGTGTAGATATTTCGATGTTTATAGAGATAGCAGTGGAGATATTTCCATGTATATACAAATAGCGGTGTAGTTATTTCCATGTTTATATAGATAGCGTTGTAGATAATTCCATGTATATACACATGGCTGTGTAGATATTTCCATGTTTATACAGATGGCGGTGTAGATATTTCCATATTTATACAGATAACTTCGTAAGTATTTCAATGTTTATAAAGATGGCGCTGTAGATATTTCGATGTTTATAGAGATAGCAGTGGAGATATTTCCATGTTTATACAGATAGCGGTGTAGATATTTTCATGTTTATACTGATCACGGTGTAGATATTTCCATGTTTATAGAGATGGCGGTGTAGATATTTCCATGTTCATAGATATAGCGCTGTTGATTTTTCCATGTTTATATAGATAGCTGTGTGGGTTTTTCCATGTTTATACAGATAGGGGTGTAGTTATTTCCACGTTTATACAGATCACGGTGTAGATATTTCCATGTTTATACAGATCGCGGTGTAGATATTTCCATGTTTATACAGATCATGGTGTAGATATTTCCATGTTTATACAGATCGCGGTGCTGATATTACCATGTTTATAGGGATAGCGGTGCAAATATTTCCACATTTATACAGATAGCGGAGTAGTTATTACCATGTTTATACAGATAGCGGTGTAGATATCTCCATGTATAAACAGATGTCTGTGTATGTATTTCCATGTTTAAACAGATGGCGGTGTAGATATTTCCTTGTTTATACAAATAGCGGTGTAGTTATTTCCATGTTTATACAGATAGCGGTGTAGATATTTACATGTTTACACAGATGGTGGTGGAGATATTTCCGTGTTTATACACATGGCGGAGTAGAAAGTTCCATCTTTATGGAGATGGCAGTGTAGATATTTCCATGTTTATAGAGATAGCAGTGTAGATATTTACATGTTTATACTGATGACTCTGTAGATATTTCCATGTGTATACAGATGGCATTGTAGATATTTCCATGTTTATACAGATGACTCTATAGGTATTTCCATGTTTTTACAGATGGCAGTGCAGATATTTCCATGTTTATAGAGATAGCGGTGTAGATATTTCCATGTTTCTACAGATGGCGGTGTTGATATTTCCATCTATAGACAGATGGCCGTGTAGATATTTCCATGTTTATACAGATGGAGGCGTAGATATTTCCATGGACATGCAGATTGCGGTGTAGATATTTCCATGTTTATACAGATAGCGGTGTAGATATTACCATGTTTTCACAGATGTTGGTGTAGATATTTCCGTGTTTATACACATGGCGGTGTAAATACTTCCATCTTTATGGAGATGGCACTGTAGATATTTTCATGTTTATGGAGATGGCGGTGTAGATATTTCCATATTTATAGAGATAGGGGTGTAGATATTTCCATCTTTCTACAGTTGGCAGTGGAGATATTTCCATGTTTATACAGATGGTGGTGTAGATATTTCCATATTTATACAGATGTCTGTGTACATATTTCCATGTTTATACAGATAATGGCTTAGATGTTTCCATGTTTATACATATGGCGGTGTAGATATAACCTTGTTTATACAGATGACTGTATAGGTATTTCCATGTTTTTACAGATGGCAGTGTAGATATTTCCATGTTTATAGAGATAGCGGTGTAGATATTTCCATGTTTGTACAGATGGCAGTGTTGATATTTCCATCTATGCACAGATGGCCGTGTAGATATTTCCAAGTTTATACAGATGGCGGCATAGATATCTACATGGATATGCAGATGGCGGTGTAGATATTTCCATGTATATACAGATGGCTGTGTAGATATTTCCATGTTTATACAGATGGCGGTGTAGATATTTCCATGTTTATACAGATAACTTTGTAAGTATTTCCGTGATTATACAGATGTCGGTGTACATATTTCCATGTTTATAGAGATAGCGGTGTAGGTATTTCCATGTTTATGGAGATAGCGGTGTAGATATTTCCATGTTTACACACATGGCTGTCTAGATATTTCCATGTGAATACAGATCGCATTGTAGTTATTTCCATGTTTATAGAGATGGTGTTGTAGATATATCCATGTTTATACAGATGACTGGGTAGATAATTCCATATTTTTAAAGATGGCAGTGTAGATATTTCAATGTTTACAGAGATAGCGCTGTAGATATTTCCATGTTCATACAGATGGCGCTGTAGATATTTCCATGTTTAGACAGATGGCAGTGTAGATATTTCCATGTTTACAGAGATAGTGGAGTAGATATTTCCATCTTTGCACAGATTGCGGTGTAGATATTGCCAACTTTACACAGATGGCGGTGTAGATATTTCCAAGTTTACACAGATAGCTGTGTAGATAATTCCATGTTTACACAGATAGCGTTGTAGATATTTCATTGTTTATACCGATAGCGGTTAAGGTATTTCCATGTTGATACAGATACAGGTATAAGTATTTCCCTGTTTATACAGATAGCGGTGGAGATATTTCCATGTTTATACAGATAGCGGTGGAGATATTTCTATGTTTATACAGATAGCGGTGTAGATATTTCCTTGTTTACAAAGATAGCGGTATAGATATTTCCATGTTTATAGAGACAGTGGTGAATATATTTCCATGTTCATACAGATGGCTGTGTAGATATTTCCATCTTTATACAGATAGTGGTGCAGATATTTCCATGTTTACAGAGACAGCCGTCTAGAAATTTCGATGTTTACACAGATAGAGTTGCTGGTATTTCCATGTATAAAAAGATAGCGGTGCAGATATTTCCATGTTTATACAGATAGCGGTGTCGGTATTTCCATGTTTATACAGATAGCGGTGTAGATATTTCCATGTTTATAGAGATGACTGGCTAGATATTTCCATGTTTATACAGATTTCCATGTAGATATTTGCATGTTTATACAGATGGTTCTGTAGATATTTCCATGTTTATACAGATGACTGTGTAGGTATTTCTATGATTATACAGATGTCGGTGTAGATATTTTCATGTTTATATCGATAGCGATGAAGATATTTCCATGTTTATACAGATAGCGGTGTAGACATTTCCATGTTTACAGGGATAGCGGTGTAGATATTTCCATATTTATACACATAGCGGTGTAGATTTTTCCAGGTTTATACAGGTAGCGGTGTAGGTATTTCCATGTTTATACAGAGAGCGGTGTAGATATTTCCATGTTTATAGAGATGGTAGTGTAGGTATTTCCATGTTTATAGAGATAGCAGTGCAGATATTTCCATGTTTATTCAGATAGAGTTGCAGATAATTCCATGTTTACACAGATAGCGGTGTTGTTATTTCCATGTTTATACAGATAGCGGTGTAGATATTTTCATGTTTATACAGCTCTCAGTGCAGATATTTCCATCTTTATACAGATGGCAGTGAAGATATTTCCATCTTTATACAGATAGTGGTGTATATATTTCCACGTTTAAACAGATGGCGGTGTAGATACAGCCATGTTTCTGAAGATGGAAGTGTAGATATTTTCATGTTTACACAGATGGCGGTGTAGATATTTCCATATTTACAGAGATTTCGGTGTTGATATTTCCATGTTTATAGTGAAAGTGGTGTAGGTATTTCCATGTTTATAGAGATAGCGGTGTAGTCATTTCCGTATTTATACAGGTAGCGGTGTAGGTATTTCCATGTTTATACAGATGGTGGTGTAGATATTTCCATGTTTCTAAAGATGGCGGTGTAGGTATTTCCTTGTTTATACAGATAGCGGAGTAGATATTTCCATGTTTACAGAGATAGCGGTGTAGATATTTCCATCTTTGCACACATTGCCGTGTAGATATTTCCATTTTTAAACAGATAGCTTTGTAGATATTTCCAAGTTTACACAGATTGCTGTGTAGATATTTCCATGGTTACACAGATAGCGTTGTAGATATTTCCATGTTTACACAGATGGCGGAGAAGTTACTTCCATGTTTATGGAGATGGCAGTGAAGATATTTTCATGTTTATAGAGATGGCAGTTTAGATATTTCCATGTTTATAGAGGTAGCAGTGTAGATAATTACATGTTTATACTGATGGCTGTGTAGATATTTCCATGTGTATACAGATGGCATTGAAGATATTTCCATGTTTATACAGATCACGGTGTAGTGATTTCCATGTTTATACAGATCGCGGTGTAGATATTTCCATGTTTATACAGATAGCGGTGTAGATATTTCCATGTTTATACAGATAGCGGTGTAGATATTTCCATGTTTATAGAGATAGCGGTGTAGGTATTTCCATGTTTATAGACATAGCGGTGTAGATATTTCCATGTTTATATAGATGGCGTTGTAGATATTTCCATGTTTATACCGATAGCAATGTTGTTATTTCCACGTTTATACAGATAGCGATGTAGATATTTCCATGTTTATACAGCTCGCGGTGCAGATATTTATATCTTTATACAGATGGCATTGTAGATATTTCCTTATTGACACAGATGGCGGTGTAGATGTTTCCATGTTTATACAGATGGCGGAGTAGTTAGTTCCAAGTTTATGGAGATGGCAGTGTAGATATTTTCATGTTTATAGAGATGGCGGTGTAGATATTTCCATGTTTATAGAGATAGCAGTGTAGATATTTACATGTTTATACAGATGGCTGTGTAGATATTTCCATGTGTATACAGATGGCATTGTAGATATTTCCATGTTTATACAGATGACTGTATACGTATTTCCATGTTTTTACAGATGGAAGTGCAGATATTTCCATGTTTATAGAGATAGCGGTGTAGATATTTCCATGTTTGTACAGATGGTGATGCTGTTATTTCCATCTATACAGAGATGGCCGTGTAGATATTTCCATGTTTATACAGATGGCGGCGCAGATATTTCCATGGACATGCAGATGGCGGTGCAGATATTTCCATGTTTATACAGATAGCGGTGTAGATATTTCCATGTTTACACAGATGGTGGTGTAGATATTTCCATGTTGATACACATGGTGGAGTAGATACTTTCATCTTTATGGAGATGGCAGTGTAGATAATTTCATGTTTATAGACATTGCGGTGTAGATATTTCCATGTTTATAGAGATAGCGGTGTAGATATTTCCATCTTTCTACAGATGGCAGTGTAGATATTTCCATGTTTATACAGATGGCGGTGTAGATATTTCCATATTTATACAGATGTCTTTGTAGATATTTCCATGTGTATACAGATGGTATTGTAGGTATTTCCATGTTTATAGAGATGGTGGTGTAGATATTTCCATGTTTATATACATGACTGTGTAGATATTTGTATGTTTATACAGATGGCGGTGTAGATATTTACATGTTTATAGAGATAACGGTGAGGAATTTCCATGTTTATACAGACAGCGGTGTAGATATTTTCATGTTTACGGAGATAGCGGTGTAGATATTTCCATATTTACAGAGATAGCATTTTAGATATTTCCATGTTTATAAAGATCCCGGTGTAGATATTTCCATGTTTATACAGATGGCGGTGTAGATATTTCCATGTTTATACAGATAGCGGTGTAGAAATTTCCATATTTATACCGATAGCGGTGTAGATATTTAGATGTTTACAGAGATAGTGGTGTAGATATTTCCATCTTTGCACTGATTGCGGTGTTGATATTTCCATCTTTACACACATAGCGGTGTAGATATTTCCAAGTTTACACAGATAGCTGTGTACATATTTCCATGTTTACACAGATAGCGGTGTAGATATTTCCAAGTTTACACAGATAGCTGTGTAGATATTTCCATGTTTACACAGATAGTGTTGTAGATATTTCCATGTTTATACAGATAGCGGTGGAGATATTTCCATGTTTATACAGATGTCTGTGTAGATATTTCCGTGTTTATACAGTTGGCAGTGTAGATATTTGCATGTTTATAGAGATGGCGGTGTAGATATTTCCATGTTTATACAGATAGCGGTGAGGACATTTCCATGTTTGTAGAGATAGCGGTGTAGATATTTCCATATTTATACAGATAGTGGTGTAGATATTTCCATGCTTATACAGATGGCTGTGTAGATATATCCATGTGTATACAGAGGGCAGTGTAGATATTTCCATGTTTATAGAGATGGTGGTGTTGATATTTCCATGTTTATACAGATGACAGTGTAGATATTTGTATGTTTATACAGATAGCGGTGTAGATATTCCCATGTTTATAAAGATAGCGGTGTAGATATTTCCATGTTTACAGAGATAGCGGTGTAGATGTTTCCATCTTTGCACAGATTGCGGTGTAGCTATTTCCGTCTTTACGCAGATAGCGGTGTAGATATTTCCAAGTTTACACAGATAGCTGTGTAGATATTTCCATATTTACACAGATAGTTTTGTAGATATTTCCATGTTTATACAGATAGCGGAGTAGTTATTTCCATGTTTATACAGGCAGGGGTATAGATAATTCCAGGTTTATACAGGTAGCGGTGTTCGCATTTCCATGTTTATACAGATAGTGGTGGAGATATTTCCTTGTTTATACAGATCGTGGTGTAGATATTTCCATGTTTATACAGATAGCCGTGTAGATATTTCCAAATTTATACAGGTAGCGGTGTAGATATTTCCATGTTTATACAGATCGTGGTGTAGATATTTCCATCTTTCCACAGATGGCTGTGTAGATATTTCCATGTTTATACAGATGGCTTTGTAGATATTTCCATGTCTATACAGATAGTGGTGTACATATTTCCAGGTTTTGAAGATGGCGGTGTGGATATTTCCATGTTTATAGAGATGGCGTTGTAGATATTTCTGTGTTTACAGAGATAGCGGTGTAGATATTTCCATGTGTATAGAGATGGCGGTGTAGGTATTTCCATGTTTATAGAGATAGTGGTGAAGATATTTCCATGTTTATACAGATAGTGGTGTACATATTTCCATGTTTATACGAATAGCGGTGTGGTATTTCCATGTTTATACAGATAGCGTTGCAGATATTTCCATGTTTACACAGATAGCAGTGTATATATTTCCATGTTTACAGAGATAGCATTGTAGATATTTCCATGTTTATACAGATAGCGTTGTAGAAATTTCCATATTTATACCGAGAGCGGTGTAGATATTTAGATGTTTACGGAGATAGTGGTGTAGATATTTCCATCTTTGCACTGATTGCGGTGTTGATATTTCCATCTTTACACACATAGCGGTGTAGATATTTCCAAGTTTACACAGATAGCTGTGTACATATTTCCATGTTTACACAGATAGCGATGTAGATATTTCCAAGTTTACACAGATAGCTGTGTAGATATTTCCATGTTTACACAGATAGTGTTGTAGATATTTCCAAGTTTATGGAGATAGTGGTGCAGATATTTCCATATTTATAGAGATAGCGGTGTAGATATTTCCATGTTTATACAGATAGCGGTTTAGATATTGCCATGTTTATAGAGATGGCGAGGTATGAATTTCCATGTTTATAGAGATAGTGGTGTAGATATTTCCATGTTTATACAGATAGCGGTGTAGATATTTGCAAATTTATACAGATAGCGGTGTTGTTATTTCTATGTTTATACACATAGCGGTGTAAATATTTCCATGTTTATACAGCTCGCGTTGTAGATATTTCCATCTTTATACAGATGGCAGTGTAGATATTTCCATGTTTATACAGATAGTGGTGTAGATATTTCCATGTTCATACAGAAGACTGTGTTGTTATTTCCATGTTTATACAGATGGCGGTTTAGATATTTCCATGTATATACGGATAGCGGTGTTGATATTTCCATGTTTATTGGGACAGCGCTGTAGATATTTCCATGTTTATAGAGATAGCGATGTAAGTATTTCCATGTTTATACAGATAGCAGTGTAGATATTTCCAGGTTTATACAGATAGCGGTGTAGATATTTCGACGTATATACAGACAGCGGTGGAGATATTTCCACGGTTATACAGATATCGATGTAGATATTTCCACGTTTATACAGATAGCGGTGTAGATATTTCCATCTTTATACAGATAGCGGAGTAGATATTTCCATGTTTACACTGGTAGCGGTGTAGATATTTCCATGTTTACACAGATAGTGTTGCAGATATTTCCATGTTTATACAGATAGCCATGTAGATATTTCCAGGTTTATACAGATGGCGGTGTAGATATTTCCATGTTTATGCAGACGGCGGTGTAGATATTTCCATGTTTATGCAGACGGCGGTGTAGATATTTCCATGTTTATGCAAATGGCGGTGTAGATATTTCCTTGTTTATAGAGATGTCGGTGTAGATATTTCAAGGTTTATAGAGATAGCGGTGTAGATAATTCCAAGTTTATAGAGATAGAGGTGTAGGTATTTCCATGTTTATAGAGATAGCGGTGTAGATATTTTCATGTTTATACAGCTAGCGTTGTAGATATTTCCATGTTTATATGGATAGCGGTGTTGATATTTCCATGTTTATTGGGATAACGGTGTAGGTAATTCCATGTTTATACAGATAGCGGTGTAAGTATTTCCATGTTTATACAGATAGTGGTGGAGATATTTCCATGTTTATACAGATGTCTGTGTAGATATTTCCGTGTTTATACAGATGGCAGTGTAGATATTTGCATGTTTATAGAGATGGCGGTGTAGATATTTCCATGTTTATACAGATAGCAGTGAGGACATTTCCATGTTTGAAGAGATAGCGGTGTAGATATTTCCATATTTATACAGATAGTGGTGTAGATATTTCCATGTTTATACAGATGGCTGTGTAGATATATCCATGTGTATACAGAGGGCAGTGTAGATATTTCCATGTTTATAGAGGTGGTGGTGTAGATATTTCCATGTTTATACAGATGACAGTGTAGATATTTGTATGTTTATACAGATAGCGGTGTAGATATTCCCATGTTTATAAAGATAGCGGTGTAGATATTTCCATGTTTACAGAGATAGCGGTGTAGATGTTTCCATTTTTGCACAGATTGCGGTGTAGCTATTTCCGTCTTTACGCAGATGGCGGCGTAGATATTTCCAAGTTTACACAGATAGCTGTGTAGATATTTCCATGTTTACACAGATAGTTTTGTAGATATTTCCATGTTTATACAGATAGCGGAGTAGTTATTTCCATGTTTATACAGGCAGCGGTATAGATAATTCCAGGTTTATACAGGTAGCGGTGTTCGCATTTCCATGTTTATACAGATAGTGGTGGAGATATTTCCTTGTTTATACAGATCGTGGTGTAGATATTTCCATGTTTATACAGATAGCCGTGTAGATATTTCCAAATTTATACAGGTAGCGGTGTAGATATTTCCATGTTTATACAGATCGTGGTGTAGATATTTCCATCTTTCCACAGATGGCTGTGTAGATATTTCCATGTTTATACAGATGGCTTTGTAGATATTTCCATGTCTATACAGATAGTGGTGTACATATTTCCAGGTTCTTGAAGATGGCGGTGTGGATATTTCCATGTTTATAGAGATGGCGTTGTAGATATTTCTGTGTTTACAGAGATAGCGGTGTAGATATTTCCATGTGTATAGAGATGGCGGTGTAGGTATTTCCATGTTTATAGAGATAGTGGTGAAGATATTTCCATGTTTATACAGATAGTGGTGTACATATTTCCATGTTTATACGAATAGCGGTGTGGTATTTCCATGTTTATACAGATAGCGTTGCAGATATTTCCATGTTTACACAGATAGCAGTGTATATATTTCCATGTTTACAGAGATAGCATTGTAGATATTTCCATGTTTATACAGATAGCGTTGTAGAAATTTCCATATTTATACCGAGAGTGGTGTAGATATTTAGATGTTTACAGAGATAGTGGTGTAGATATTTCCATCTTTGCACTGATTGTGGTGTTGATATTTCCATCTTTACACACATAGCGGTGTAGATATTTCCAAGTTTACACAGATAGCTGTGTACATATTTCCATGTTTACACAGATAGCGGTGTAGATATTTCCAAGTTTACACAGATAGCTGTGTAGATATTTCCATGTTTACACAGATAGTGTTGTAGATATTTCCAAGTTTATGGAGATAGTGGTGCAGATATTTCCATATTTATAGAGATAGCGGTGTAGATATTTCCATGTTTATACAGATAGCGGTTTAGATATTGCCATGTTTATAGAGATGGCGAGGTAGGAATTTCCATGTTTATAGAGATAGTGGTGTAGATATTTCCATGTTTATACAGATAGCGGTGTAGATATTTGCAAATTTATACAGATAGCGGTGTTGTTATTTCTATGTTTATACACATAGCGGTGTAAATATTTCCATGTTTATACAGCTCGCGTTGTAGATATTTCCATCTTTATACAGATGGCAGTGTAGATATTTCCATGTTTATACAGATAGTGGTGTAGATATTTCCATGTTCATACAGAAGACTGTGTTGTTATTTCCATGTTTATACAGATGGCGGTTTAGATATTTCCATGTATATACGGATAGCGGTGTTGATATTTCCATGTTTATTGGGACAGCGCTGTAGATATTTCCATGTTTATAGAGATAGCGATGTAAGTATTTCCATGTTTATACAGATAGCAGTGTAGATATTTCCAGGTTTATACAGATAGCGGTGTAGATATTTCGACGTATATACAGACAGCGGTGGAGATATTTCCACGGTTATACAGATATCGATGTAGATATTTCCACGTTTATACAGATAGCGGTGTAGATATTTCCATCTTTATACAGATAGCGGAGTAGATATTTCCATGTTTACACTGGTAGCGGTGTAGATATTTCCATGTTTACACAGATAGTGTTGCAGATATTTCCATGTTTATACAGATAGCCGTGTAGATATTTCCAGGTTTATACAGATGGCGGTGTAGATATTTCCATGTTTATGCAGACGGCGGTGTAGATATTTCCATGTTTATGCAAATGGCGGTGTAGATATTTCCTTGTTTATAGAGATGTCGGTGTAGATATTTCAAGGTTTATAGAGATAGCGGTGTAGATAATTCCAAGTTTATAGAGATAGAGGTGTAGGTATTTCCATGTTTATAGAGATAGCGGTGTAGATATTTTCATGTTTATACGGCTAGCGTTGTAGATATTTCCATGTTTATACGGATAGCGGTGTTGATATTTCCATGTTTATTGGGATAACGGTGTAGGTAATTCCATGTTTATACAGATAGCGGTGTAAGTATTTCCATGTTTATACAGATAGCGGTGGAGATATTTCCATGTTTATACAGATGTCTGTGTAGATATTTCCGTGTTTATACAGATGGCAGTGTAGATATTTGCATGTTTATAGAGATGGCGGTGTAGATATTTCCATGTTTATACAGATAGCGGTGAGGACATTTCCATGTTTGTAGAGATAGCGGTGTAGATATTTCCATATTTATACAGATAGTGGTGTAGATATTTCCATGTTTATACAGATGGCTGTGTAGATATATCCATGTGTATACAGAGGGCAGTGTAGATATTTCCATGTTTATAGAGATGGTGGTGTAGATATTTCCGTGTTTATACAGATGACAGTGTAGATATTTGTATGTTTATACAGATAGCGGTGTAGATATTCCCATGTTTATAAAGATAGCGGTGTAGATATTTCCATGTTTACAGAGATAGCGGTGTAGATGTTTCCATCTTTGCACAGATTGCGGTGTAGCTATTTCCGTCTTTACGCAGATAGCGGTGTAGATATTTCCAAGTTTACACAGATAGCTGTGTAGATATTTCCATGTTTACACAGATAGTTTTGTAGATATTTCCATGTTTATACAGATAGCGGAGTAGTTATTTCCATGTTTATACAGGCAGCGGTATAGATAATTCCAGGTTTATACAGGTAGCGGTGTTCGCATTTCCATGTTTATACAGATAGTGGTGGAGATATTTCCTTGTTTATACAGATCGTGGTGTAGATATTTCCATGTTTATACAGATAGCCGTGTAGATATTTCCAAATTTATACAGGTAGCGGTGTAGATATTTCCATGTTTATACAGATCGTGGTGTAGATATTTCCATCTTTCCACAGATGGCTGTGTAGATATTTCCATGTTTATACAGATGGCTTTGTAGATATTTCCATGTCTATACAGATAGTGGTGTACATATTTCCAGGTTCTTGAAGATGGCGGTGTGGATATTTCCATGTTTATAGAGATGGCGTTGTAGATATTTCTGTGTTTACAGAGATAGCGGTGTAGATATTTCCATGTGTATAGAGATGGCGGTGTAGGTATTTCCATGTTTATAGAGATAGTGGTGAAGATATTTCCATGTTTATACAGATAGTGGTGTACATATTTCCATGTTTATACGAATAGCGGTGTGGTATTTCCATGTTTATACAGATAGCGTTGCAGATATTTCCATGTTTACACAGATAGCAGTGTATATATTTCCATGTTTACAGAGATAGCATTGTAGATATTTCCATGTTCATACAGATAGCGGTGTAGGTATTTCCATGTTTTCACAGATAGCGTTGAGGATATTTCCATGTTTATACAGATAGAATTGTATATATTTCCATGTTTATACAAATATCGGTGTAGATGATTTCCTTGTTTATACAGATAGCGGTGCAGATATGTCCATGTATATAGAGATAGCGGTGGAGATATTTCCACGTTTATACATATATCGATGTAGATATTTCCACGTTTATACTGACAGTGTACATATTTCCACATTTATACAGATAGCGGTGTAGATATTTCCATGTTTATACGGATAGCGGTGTTGGTATTTCCATGTTTATACAGATAGCGGTGTTGGTATTTCCAGGTTCATACAGATAGTGGTATAGATATTTCTATGTTTATACAGCTCGCGGTGTGGATACTTCCATCTTTATGCAGATGGCCGTGTAGATATTTCCATGTTTATACAGATAGGGTGTAGATATTTCCATGTTTATACAGACGGCTGTGTGGATAGTTCCATGTTACTGGAGATGGCGGTGTACATATTTTCATATTCATAGTGATGGCGGTGTAGATATTTCCATGTTTAAAGAGATTGCGTTGTAGATATTTCTATGTTTATATAGATAGCAGTGTAGGCATTTCCATGTTTATGGAGATAGGGGTGTAGATATTTCCATGTTTATAGAGATGGCTGTGTAGATATTTCCATGTGTATACAGATGGCAGTGTAGATATTCCAAGTTTATGAAGATGGTGGTGTAAGTATTTCCATGATTGTACAGATGACTGTGTAGATATTTGCATGTTTGTACAGATGGCGATGTAGATATTTCCATGTTTACAGAGATAACAGTGTAGATATTTCCATGTTTATAAAGATAGTGGTGTAGATATTTCCATGTTTATAGAGATAGCGGATTAAATAATTTCATATTTATACAGATAGCGGTGAAGATATTTCCATGTTTATACAGATGGCCGTATAGATATTTCCATGTTTATACAGATGGTGGTGTAGATATTTCCTTTTTTATACAGATAACGGTGTAGATATTTCCATGTTTATACAAATAGCGGAGTAGATATTTCCATGTTTACAGAGATAGCGGTGTAGATAATTCCATCTTTGCCCAGATTGCGGTGTAGATATTTCCACCTTTACACAGATATTTGTGTAGATATTTCAAAGTTTACACAGATAGCTGTGTAGATGTTTCCAAGTTTACACAGATAGCGTTGTAGATATTTCCATGTTTATACAGATAGCGGTGTAGATATTTCCATGTTTATACATATAGCGGTGTTCGCATTTCCATGTTTATACAGATAGCGGTGTAGATATTTCCATGTTTATACAGCTCGCGGTGTAGATATTTCCATCTTTATACAGATGGCAGTGTGGATATTTCCATGTTTATACAGATAGTGGTGTAGATATTTCCATGTTTACACAGATAGCGTTGTAGATATTTCCATGTTTATACAGATAGCACTGTATATTTTTCCATGTTTATACAGACAGCGGTGTAGATATTTCCATGTTTATCCTGATAGCGGTGCAGATATGTCCATGTTTATACAGATAGCGGTGGAGATATTTCCACGTTTATACAGATATCGATGTAAATATTTCAAAAGTTTATACAGATAGCGTAGTAGATATATCCACGTTTATACAGATAGCGGTGTAGATATTTCCACGTTATACAGATAGCGATGTAGAGATATACTTTTTTATACAGATAGCGGTGTATATATTTCCATGTTTACAGAGATACTGGTTTAGATATTTCCATCTTTGCACAGATTGCGGTGTGGATATTTCCATCTTTACACTGATAACTGTGTAGATATTTCCAGGTTTACAAAGATAACTGTGTAGATATTTCCATGTTTACACAGATAGCGTTGTAAATATTTCCATGTTTATACAGAGAGCGGTGTAGATTTTTCCATGTTTATACAGATAGCGGTGTTGGTATTTCCATGTTTATACAGATATCGGTATAGATATTTCCGTGCTTATACAGCTCGCAGTGTACCTATTTCCATCTTTATACAGATGGCATTGTAGATATTTCCTTGTTTATACAGATAGTGGTGTAGATATTTCCATGTTTATACAGATGGCGGTGTAGATATTTCCATGTTTATAGAGACTGTGGTGTAGACGTTTCCATGTTTATAGAGATAACGGTGTTGGTATTTCCATGTTTATAGAGTTAGCGGAGTAGATATTTCCATGTTTATGTAGATATCAGTGTAGATATTTCCATGATAATAGACATAGCCGTGTAGATATTTCCATATTCATACAGATAGCGGTGTAGATATTTCCATGTTTATACAGATGGCGGTGTAGATATTTCCTTGTTTATACAGATAGCGGTGTAGTTATTTCCATGTTTATGCAGATAGCGGTGTAGATATTTCCAAGTTTACAGAGGTAGCGGTGTAGATATTTCCATGTTTATAGAGATAGCGGTGAAGGTATTTCCATGTTTATAGAGTTAGTGGAGTAGATATTTCCATGTTTACACAGATGGTTGTGTAGGTATTTCCATGGATATACAGATGGCAGTGTATATATTTCCATGTTTATAGAGATGGTCGTGTAGATATTTCCATGTTTATACCGGTGAATGTGTAGATATTTGCATGTTTATACAGATGGCGGTGTAGATATTTCTAAGTTTATAGCGATAGAAGTGTAGGTATTTCCATGTTTGTTCAGATAGCGGTGTAGATATTTCCATGTTTATAGAGATAGCGGTGTTATTTCCATGTGTATACAGATAGCGTTGTAGATATTTCCATGTTTATACAGATAGCGGTGTAGATATTTCCATGTTTATACAGATAGTGTTGTAGACATTTCCATGTTTATACAGATGGTGGTGTAGATAGTTCCATGTTTCTGGAGATGGAGGTGCAGATATTGTCATGTTTATAGAGATGGCGGTGTAGGTATTTCCATGATTATACAGATGACTGCGTAGGTATTTGCATGTTTATACAGATGGCGGTGTAGATATTTCCATGTTTAAGCAGAAGGTGGTGTAGATATTTCCTTGTTTATACAGCTCGCGGTGTAGATATTTCCATCTTTATACAGATGGCAGTGTGGATATTTCCATGTTTATACAGATAGTGGTGTAGATATTTCCATGTTTACACAGATAGCGTTGTAGATATTTCCATGTTTATACAGATAGCATTGTATATATTTCAATGTTTATACAGACAGCGGTGTAGATATTTCCATGTTTATACTGATAGCAGTGCAGATATGTCCATCTTTATACAGATAGCGGTGGAGATATTTCCACGTTTTTACAGATATCGATGTAAATATTTCCACGTTTATACAGATAGCGTTGTAGATATTTCCACGTTTATACAGATAGCAGTGTAGATATTTCCACGTTATACAGATAGCGATGTAGACATATACTTTTTTATACAGATAGCGGTGTAGATATTTCCATGTTTACAGAGATACTGGTTTAGATATTTCCATCTTTGCACAGATTGCGGTGTGAATATTTCCATCTTTACACTGATAGCTGTGTAGATATTTCCAGGTTTACAAAGATAACTGTGTAGATATTTCCATGTTTACACAGATAGCATTGTAAATATTTCCATGTTTATACAGACAGCGGTGTAGATTTTTCCATGTTTATACAGATAGTGGTGTTGGTATTTCCATGTTTATACAGATATCGGTATAGGTATTTCCGTGTTTATACAGCTCGCAGTGTACCTATTTCCATATTTATACAGATGGCATTGTAGATATTTCCTTGTTTATACAGATGGTGTTGTAGATATTTCCATGTGTTCACAGATGGTGGTGTAGGTATTTCCATGGATATACAGATGGCAGTGTATATATTTCCATGTTTATAGAGATGGTCGTGTAGATATTTCCATGTTTATACCGGTGAATGTGTAGATATTTGCATGTTTATACAGATGGCGGTGTAGATATTTCCATGTTTATAGAGATTGCGGTGTAGACATTTCCATGTTTATAGAGATAACAGTGTCGGTATTTCCATGTTTATAGAGTTAGCGGAGTAGATATTTCCATGTTTATGAAGATAGCAGTGTAAATATTTCCATGTTTATAGACATAGCCGTGTAGATATTTCCATATTCATACAGATAGCGGTGTAGATATTTCCATGTTTATACAGATGGCGGTGTAGATATTTCCGTGTTTATACAGATGGTGGTGTAGATATTTCCTTGTTTATACAGATAGCGGTGTAGATATTTCCATGTTTATGCAGATAGCGGTGTAGATATTTCCATGTTTACAGAGATAGCGGTGTAGGTATTTCCACGTTTATAGAGATAGCGGTGAAGGTATTTCCATGTTTATAGAGTTAGCGGAGTAGATATTTCCATGTTTACACAGATGGTTGTGTAGGTATTTCCATGGATATACAGATGGCAGTGTATATATTTCCATGTTTATAGAGATGGTGGTGTAGATATTTCCATGTTTATACCGGTGAATGTGTAGATATTTGCATGTTTATACAGATGGCGGTGTAGATATTTCTAAGTTTATAGCGATAGCAGTGCAGGTTTTTCCATGTTTGTACAGATAGCGGTGTAGATATTTCCATGTTTATAGAGATAGCGGTGTTATTTCCATGTGTATACAGATAGCGTTGTAGATATTTCCATGTTTATACAGATAGCGGTGTAGATATTTCTATGTTTATACAGATAGTGTTGTAGATATTTCCATGTTTATACAGATGGCGGTGTAGGTAGTTCCATGTTTCTGGAGATGGAGGTGCAGATATTGTCATGTTTATAGAGATGGCGGTGTAGGTATTTCCATGTTTATACAGATGACTGTGTAGATATTTGCATGTTTATACAGATGGCGGTGTAGATATTTCCATGTTTAAACAGATGGTGGTGTAGATATTTCCTTGTTTATGCAGCTCGCGGTGTAGATATTTCCATCTTTATACAGATCGCAGTGAAGATATTTCCGTGTTTCTACAGATAGTGGTGAAGTTATTTCCATGTTCATACAGATAGTGGTGTACATATTTCCATGTTTATACGGGTAGCGGTGTTGGTATTTCCATGTTTATACAGATAGCGGTGAAGATATTTCCAAGTTTATACAGATAGCGCTGTATATATTTCCATGTTTACAGAGATAGCGGTGTAGATATTTCCATCTTTGCACAGATTGCGGTGTAGATATTTCCATCTTTACACATATAGCTCTGAAGATATTTCCAAGTTTACACAGATAGCTGTGTAGATATTACCATGTTTACAGAGATAGCAATGTAGATATTTCCATGTTTATACAGATAGCGGTGTAGGTATTTCCATGTTTATACAGATAGCGATGTTGGTATTTCCATGTTTATACAGATAGCGGTGTAGATATTTCCATGTTTATACAGCTCCCGGTGTAGATATTTCCATATTTATACAGATAGCAGTGTAGATATTTCCATGTTTATACAGATAGTGGTTTAGATATTTCCATGTTTATACAGATGGAGGTGTAGATAGTTTCATGTTACTGGAGATAGCGGTGTCCATATTTTAATGTTTATAGAGATGGCGGTGTAGATATTTCCATGTTTATTGAGATGGTGGTGTAGATATTTCCATGTTTATACAGATGGCTGTGTAGATATTTCCATGTTTATACAGATGGCAGTGTAGTTATTTCCATGTTTATAGAGATGGTGGTGTAGATATTTCCATGTTTATATAGATGATTCTGTAGCTAGTTGCATGTTTACACAGATGGCGGTGTAAATATTTCCATGTTTATAGAGATTGCGGTTTAGATATTTCCATGTTTATAGAGATAACCGCGTAGGTATTTCCATGTTTATAGAGTTAGCGGAGTAGATATTTCCATGTTTATAAAGATAGCGGTGTAGATATTTCCATGGTTATAGAGATAGCGTTGTAGATATTTCCATATTCATACAGATAGCGGTGTAGATATTTCCATGTTTATACAAATGGTGGTGTAGGTATTTCCTTGTTTATACAGATAACGGTGTAGATATTTCCATATTTATGCAGATAGCGGTGTAGATATTTCCATGTTTACAGAGAGAGCGGTGTAGATATTTCCATGTTTGCACAGATTGCGTTGTGGATATTTCCATCTTTACACTGATAGCTGTGTAGATATTTCCAAGTTTACATAGATAGCTGTGTAGATATTTCCATGTTTACACAGATAGCGTTGTAAATATTTCCCTGTTTATACAGGAAGCGGTGTAGATTTTTCCATGTTTATACAGATAGCGGTGCTGGTATTTCCATGTTCATACAGATAGAGGTATAGATATTTCTATGTTTATACAGCTCGCGGTGTGGATATTTCCATCTTTATACAGATGGCTGTGTAGATATTTCCATGTTTATACAGATAGTGTGTAGATATTTCCTTGTTTATACAGACGGCGGTGTAGATATTTCCATGTTTCTGGAGATGGCGGTGTACGTATTTTCATGTTCATAGTGATGGCAGTGTTGATATTTCCATGTTTATAGAGATAGCGGTGTAGATATTTCCATGTTTTTACAGATGGCGGTGTTGATATTTCCATCTATACATAGAAGGCCGTGTAGATATTTCCATGTTTATACAGATGGCGGCGTAGATATTTCCATGGACATGCAGATGGCGGTGTAGTTATTTCCATGTTTATACAGATAGCGGTGTAGATATTTCCATGTTTACACAGATGGTGGTGTAGATATTTCCGTATTTATGCACATGGTGTAGTAGATACTTCCATCTTTATGGAGATGGCAGTGTAGATATTTTCATGTTTATAGAGATGGCGGTGTAGATATTTCCATATTTATAGAGATAGCGGTGTAGAAATTTCCGTCTTTCTACAGATGGCAGTGTAGATATTTCCATGTTTATACAGATGGCGCTGTAGATATTTCCATATTTATACAGATGTCTGTGTAGATATTTCCATGTGTATACAGATGGTATTGTAGTTACTTCCATGTATACAGATGGTGGTGTAGATTTTTCCATCTTTATTCAGATGACTGTGTAGATATTTCCATGTTTTTACAGATGGCAGTGTAGATATTTCAATGTTTATAAAGATGGCGCTGTAGATATTTCCATGTTTATACAGATAACGGTGGAGATATTTCCATGTTTATACAGACAGCAGTGGAGATATTTCCATGTTTATACACATAGCGGTGTACATATTTCCATGTTTATAGAGACAGCGGTGTAGGTATTTCCATGTTTATACAGATAGCGGTGTAGTTATTTCAATGTTTATATAGATAGCGGTGTAGATATTTCCATGTATATACACATGGCTGTGTAGATATTTCCATGTTTATACAGATGGCGGTGTAGATATTTCCGTGTTTATACAGATAACTTTGTAAGTATTTCCATGTTTATACAGAGGGCGGTGTAGATATTTCGATGTTTATAGAGATAGCAGTGTAGATATTTCCATGTTTACACAGATAGCGGTGTAGATATTTCCATGTTTATACTGATCATGGTGTAGATACTTCCATGTTTATAGAGATGTCGGTGTAGATATTTCCATGTTCATAGAGATAGCGGTGTTGATTTTTCCATGTTTATAGAGATAGCGGTGTGGATATTTCCATGTTTATACAGATAGGGGTGTAGATATTTCCATGTTTATAGAGATGGCGGTGTAGATATTTCCACGTTTATACAGATCACGGTGTAGATGTTTCCATGTTTATGCAGATCATGGTGTAGATATTTCCATGTTTATACAGATCGCGGTGTTAATATTAACATGTTTATAGGGATAGCGGTGCAAATATTTCCACATTTATACAGATAGCGGTGTAGTTATTAGCATGTTTATACAGATAGCGGTGTAGATATTTCCATGTATAAACAGATGTCTGTGTATATATTTCCATGTTTAAACAGATGGCGGTGTAGATATTTCCTTGTTTATACAAATAGCGGTGTAGTTATTTCCATGTTTATACAGATAGCGGTGTAGGTATTTCCATGTTTATACAGATAGCGGTGGAGATCTTTCCATGTTTATGCAGATGGCCATGGAGATATTTCCCTCTTTATACAGATGGCGGTGTAGATATTTCCAAGATTATACAGATAGGGCTGTAGATATTTCCGTGTTTATACAGATATTGCTGTAGATATTTCCATGTTTATTCTGATCACGGTGTAGATATTTCCATGTTTATACAGATGGTGGTGTAGATATTTCCATATTTATACAGATGTCTGTGTACATATTTCCATGTGAATACAGATGGTATTGTTGGTATTTCCATGTTTATACAGATGATGGTGTAGATATTTCCATGTTTATTCGGATGACTGTGTAGAGATTTCCATGTTTTTACAGATGGCAGTGTAGATATTTCAATGTTTATAGAGATGGCGCTGTAGATATTTCCATGTTTATACAGATAAAGGTGGAGATATTTCCATGATTATACAGACAGCAGTGGAGATATTTCCATGTTTATACACATAGCGGTGTAGATATTTCCATGTTCATAGAGACAGCGGTGTAGGTATTTCCATGTTTATACAGATAGCGGTGCAGATATTTCCATGTTTATACAGATGCCTATGCAGATATTTCCATATTTATACAGAGGGCTCTGTAGATATTTCCATGTTTTTACAGATGGCAGTGTAGTTTTTTCCATGTTCCTACACATGACTGTGAAGGTATTCCCATGTTTATACAGATGGCTTTGTAGATATTTCCATGTTTATAGAGATAGCGGTGTAGATATTTCCATGTTTATACAGATAGCGGTGTAAATATTTCCATGTTTATACAGATCGTGGTGTAGATATTTCCATGTTTATACAGACATCGGTGTGGAAATTTCCATGTTTATACAGACCGCAGTGTAGATATTTCCATGTTTATACAGATAGCGGTGTAGATATTTCCATGTCTGTACAGATGGCGGGGTTGATGTTGCCATGTATACACAGATTGCCGTGTAGGTATTTCCTTGTGTATACAGATGGCATTGTAGATATTTCCATGTTTATACAGATGGCAGTGTAGATTTTTCCATGTTCCTACACATGACTGTGTAGGTATTTCCATGTTTATACAGATGGCTTTGTAGATATTTCCATGTTTATAGAGATAGCGGTGTAGATATTTCCATGTTCATACAGATCGCGGTGTAGATATTTCCATGTTTATAGAGATAGCGTTGTAGACATTTCCATATTCATACAGATAACGGTGTAGATATTTCCTTGTTTATACAGATAGCAATGTAAATAATTACATATTTATACACATCACGGTGTAGATATTTACAGGTTTATAGAAATAGCAGTGTAGATGTTTCCATGTTTATACAGATAGCGGTTTAGTTATTTCCATGTTTATACAGACCGCGGTGTAGATATTTCCATGTTTATACAGATAGCGGTGCAGATATTTCCATTTTTGTACAGATGGCGGTGTTGATATTTCCATCTATACACAGATGACCGTGTAGATATTTCCATGTTTATACAGAAGGTGGCGCAGATATTTCCATGGATATGTAGAAAGCGGTGTAGATATTTCCATGTTCATACAGATGGCGGTGTAGATATTTGCATGTTTATAGAGATAGCGTTGTAGATATTTCCATATTTATACAGATAACAGTGTAGATATTTCCATGTTTATACAGACAGCGGTTTAGCTATATCCATGTTTATACAGATGACTGTATAGGTATTTCCATGTTTTTACAGACGGCATGGTAGATATTTCCATGTTTATAGAGATAGCAGTGTAGATATTTCCATGTTTATACAGATAGCAGTGTAAATATTTCCATGTTTATACAGATCACGGTGTAGATATTTCCAGTTTTATAGAGATAGCAGTGTAGATATTTCCATGTTTATACAGATAGCGGGTTAGCTATTTCCATGTTTATACAGACCGCGGTGTAGATATTTCCATGTTTATACAGATAGCGGTGCAGATATTTCCATGTTTGTACAGATGGCGGTGTTGATATTTCCATCTATACACAGATGACCGTGTAGATATTTCCATGTTTATACAGAAGGCGGCGCAGATATTTCCATGGATATGTAGAAGGCGGTTTAGATATTTCCATGTTTATACAGATAGCGGTGTAGATATTTCCATGTATATACAGATGGCTGTGTAGATATTTCCATGTATATACAGATGGCTGTGTAGATATTTCCATGTTTATACAGATGGCTGTGTAGATATTTCCATGTTTATACAGATGACTTTGTAGGTATTTCCATGTTTATACAGATGGCGGTGTAGGTATTTCCATGTATATAGAGATAGCTGTGTAGATATTTCCATGTTTATACAGATAGCGGTGTACATATTTCCGTGTTTATAGAGACAGCGGTGTAGGTATTTCCATGTTTATACAGATAGCGGTGCAGATATTTCCATGTTTATACAGATGCCTATGCAGATATTTCCATATTTATACAGAGGGCTCTGTAGATATTTCCATGTTTATACAGATGGCAGTGTAGATTTTTCCATGTTCCTACACATGACTGTGTAGGTATTTCCATGTTTATACAGATGGCTTTGTAGATATTTCCATGTTTATAGAGATAGCGGTGTAGATATTTCCATGTTTATACAGATAGCGGTGTAAATATTTCCATGTTTATACAGATCGTGGTGTAGATATTTCCATGTTTATACAGATACCGGTGTAGAAATTTCCATATTTATACAGACCGCAGTATAGATATCTCCATGTTTATACAGATAGCTGTGTAGATATTTCCATGTTTGTACAGATTGTGGTGTTGGTGTTTCCATCTATACACAGATTGCCGTGTAGGTATTTCCATGTGTATACAGATGGCATTGTAGATATTTCCATGTTTATACAGATGGTGGTGTAGATAATTCCATGTTTATGCAGATGACTGTATAGGTATTTCCATGTTTTTACAGATGGCATTGTAGATATTTCCATGTTTATAGAGATAGCAGTGTAGATATTTCCATGTTTATACAGATGGCGGTGTAGATATTTCCATGTTTATAGAGATAGCGGTGTAGATATTTCCATATTTATACAGATAACGGTGTAGATATTAACATGTTTATACAGATAGCAGTGTAAATATTTCCATATTTATACAGATCACGGTGTAGATATTTCCAGGTTTATAGAGATGGCAGTGTAGATATTTCCATGTTTATACAGATAGCGGTTTAGTTATTTCCATGTTTATACAGACCGCGGTGTAGATATTTCCAGGTTTATTCAGATAGCGCTGCAGATATTTCCATGTTTGTACAGATGGCGGTGTTGATATTTCCATCTATACACAGATGACCGTGTAGATATTACCATGTTTATACAGAAGGTGGCGCAGATATTTCCATGGATATGTAGAAGGCGGTGTAGATATTTCCATGTTTATACAGATAGCAGTGTAGATATTTCCATGTATATACAGATGGCTGTGTAGATATTTCCATGTTTATACAGATGGCTGTGTAGATATTTCCATGCTTAAACAGGTGACTTTGTAGGTATTTCCATGTTTATACAGATGGCGGTGTAGGTATTTCCATGTTTATAGAGATAGCTGTGTAGATATTTCCATGTTTATACAGATAGCGGTGTAGATATTTCCATGTTTATACAGATCGTGGTGTAGAAATTTCCATGTTTATACAGACAGCAGTGGAGATATTTCCATGTTTATACACATAGCGGTGTACATATTTCCATGTTTACAGAGACAGCGGTGTAGGTATTTCCATGTTTATACAGATAGCGGTGCAGATATTTCCATGTTTATACAGATGCCTATGCAGATATTTCCATATTTATACAGAGGGCTCTGTAGATATTTCCATGTTTATACAGATGGCAGTGTAGATTCTTCCATGTTCCTACACATGACTGTGTAGGTATTTCCATGTTTATACAGATGGCTTTGTAGATATTTCCATGTTTATAGAGATAGCGGTGTAGATATTTCCATGTTTATACAGATAGCGTTGAAAATATTTCCATGTTTATACAGATCGTGGTGTAGATATTTCCATGTTTATACAGATACCGGTGTAGAAATTTCCATGTTTATACAGACCACAGTGTAGATATTTCCATGTTTATACAGATAGCGGTGTAGATATTTCCATGTTTGTACAGATGGCGGTGTTGATGTTTCCATCTATACACAGATTGCCGTGTAGTTATTTCCATGTGCATACAGATGGCATTGTAGATATTTCCATGTTTATACAGATGGTGGTGTAGATATTTCCATGTTTATGCAGATGACTCTATAGCTATTTCCATGTTTTTACAGATGGCATTGTAGATATTTCCATGTTTATAGAGATAGCAGTGTAGATATTTCCATGTTCATACAGATGGCGGTGTAGATATTTCCATGTTTATAGAGATAGCATTGTAGATATTTCCATATTTATACAGATAACGGTGTAGATATTTCCATGTTTATACAGACAGCGGTTTAGCTATATCCATGTTTATACAGATGACTGTATAGGTATTTCCTTGTTTTTACAGATGGCATTGTAGATATTTCCATGTTTATAGAGATAGCAGTGTAGATATTTCCATGTTTATACAGATAGCAGTGTAAATATTTCCATGTTTATACCGATCACGGTGTAGATATTTCCAGGTTTATAGAGATAGCAGTGTAGATATTTCCATTTTATACAGATAGCGGGTTAGCTATTTCCATGTTTATACAGACCGCGGTGTATATATTTCCATATTTATACAGATAGCGGTGCAGATATTTCCATGTTTGTACAGATGGCGGTGTTGATATTTCCATCTATACACAGATGACCGTGTAGATATTTCCATGTTTATACAGAAGGCGGTGCAGATATTTCCATGGATATGTAGAAGGTGGTGTAGATATTTCCATGTTTATACAGATAGCGGTGTAGATATTTCCATGTATATACAGATGGCTGTGTAGATATTTCCATGTTTATACAGATGGCTGTGTAGATATTTCCATGTTTATACAGATGACTTTGTAGATATTTCCATGTTTATACAGATGGCGGTGTAGGTATTTCCATGTATATACAGATGGCTGTGTAGATATTTCCATGTTTATACAGATGGCTGTGTAGATATTTCCATGTTTCTACAGATGACTTTGTAGGTATTTCCATGTTTATACAGATGGCTGTGTAAGTATTTCCATGTTTATAGAGATAACTGTGTAGATATTTCCATGTTTATACAGATAGCGGTGTAGATATTTCCATGTATATACAGATGGCTGTGTAGATATTTCCATGTTCATACAGATGGCTGTGTAGATATTTCCATGTTTATACAGATGACATTGTAGGTATTTCCATGTTTATACAGATGGCGGTGTAGGTATTTCCATGTTTATAGAGATAGCTGTGTAGATATTTCCATGTTTATACAGACAGCGGTGTAGATATTTCCATGTTTATACAGATCGCGGTGTAGATATTTCCATGTTTATACAGACAGCAGTGGAGATATTTCCATGTTTATACACTTAGCGGTGTACATATTTCCATGTTTATAGAGACAGCGGTGTAGGTAATTCCATGTTTATACAGATAGCGGTGCAGATATTTCCATGTTTATACAGATGCCTATGCAGATATTTCCATATTTATACAGAGGACTCTGTAGATATTTCCCTGTTTATACAGATGGCAGTGTAGATTTTTCCATGTTCCTACACATGACTGTGTAGGTATTTCCATGTATATACAGATGGCTTTGTAGATATTTCCATGTTTATAGAGACAGCGGTGTAGATATTTCCATGTTTATACAGATAGCGGTGTAAATATTTCCATGTTTATACAGATCGTGATGTAGATATTTCCATGTTTATACAGATACCGGTGTGGAAATTTCCATGTTTATACAGACCGCAGTGTAGATATTTCCATGTTTATACAAATATCGGTGTAGATATTTCCATGTCTGTACAGATGGCGGTGTTGATGTTTCCATCTATACACAGATTGCCGTGTAGGTATTTCCATGTGTATACAGATGGCATTGTAGATATTTCCATGTTTATACAGATGGTGGTGTAGATATTTCCATGTTCATACAGATGACTGTATAGGTATTTCCATGTTTTTACAGATGGCATTGTAGATATTCACATGTTTATAGAGATATAATTGTAGATATTTCCATGTTTATACAGATGGCGGTGTAGATATTTCCATGTTTATAGACATAGCGGTGTAGATATTTCCATATTTATACAGATAACGGTGTAGATATTTCCATGTTTATACAGATTGCAGTGTAAATATTTCTATGTTTATACAGATCACGGTGTAGATATTTCCAGTTTTATAGAGATAGCAGTGTAGATATTTCCATGTTTATACAGATAGCGGTTTAGCTATTTCCATGTTTATACAGACCGCGGTGTACATATTTCCATGTTTATACTGATAGCGGTGCAGATATTTCCAAGTTTGTACAGATGGCGGTGTTGATATTTCCATCTATACACAGATGACCGTGTAGATATTTCCATGTTTATACAGAAGACGGCGCAGATATTTCCATGGATATGTAGAAGGCGGTGTAGATATTTCCATGTTTATACAGATAGCGGTGTAGGTATTTCCATGTATATACAGATGGCTGTGTAGATATTTCCATGTTTATACAGATGGCTGTGTAGATATTTCCTTGTTTATACAGATGACTTTGTAGGTATTTCCATGTTTATACAGATGGCGGTGTAGGTATTTCCATGTTTATAGAGATAGCTGTGTAGATATTTCCATGTTTATAGGGATAGCAGTGTAGATATTTCCATGTTTATACACATGGCGGTGTAGATATTTCCATGTTTATAGAGATAGCGGTGTAGATATTTCCATATTTGTACAGATAACGGTGTAGATATTTCCATGTTTATACAGATAGCAGTGTAAATATTTGCATGTTTATACAGATCACGGTGTAGATATTTCCATGTTTATACAGACAGCAGTGGAGATATTTCCATGTTTATACACATAGCGGTGTACATATTTCCATGTTTATAGAGACAGCGGTGTAGGTATTTCCATGTTTATACACATAGCGGTGTACATATTTCCATGTTTATAGAGACAGCGGCGTAGGTATTTCCATGTTTATACAGATAGCGGTGCAGATATTTCCATGTTTGTACAGACGGCGGTGTTGATATTTCCATCTATACAAAGATGACCGTGTAGATATTTCCATGTTTATACAGAAGGCGGTGCAGATATTTGCATGGATATGTAGAAGGCGGTGTAGATATTTCCATGTTTATACAGATAGCGGTGTAGATATTTCTATGTATATACAGATGGCTGTGTAGATATTTCCATGTTTATTCAGATGGCAGTGTAGATATTTCCATGTTTATACAGATGACTTTTTAGGTATTTCCATGTTTATACAGATGGTGGTGTAGGTATTTCCATGTTTATAGAGATAGCTGTGTAGATATTTCCATGTTTATACAGATAGCGGTGTAGATATTTCCATGTTTATACAGATCACGGTGTAGATATTTCCATGTTTTTACAGACAGCAGTGGAGATATTTCCATGTTTATACACATAGCGGTGTACATATTTCCATGTTTATAGAGACAGCGGTGTAGGTATTTCCATGTTTATACAGATAGCGGTGCAGATATTTCCATGTTTATACAGATGCCTATGCAGATATTTCCATATTTATACAGAGGGCTGTGTAGATATTTCCATGTTTATACAGATGGCGGTGTAGATATTTCCATGTTTATAGAGATAGCGGTGTAGATATTTCCATATTTATACAGATAACGGTGTAGATATTTCCATGTTTATAGAGATAGCAGTGTAAATATTTCCATGTTTATACAGATCCCGGTGTAGATATTTCCAGGTTTATAGAGATAGCAGTGTAGATATTTCCATGTTTATACAGATAGCCGTTTAGCTATTTCCATGTTTATACAGACCACGGAGTAGATATTTCCATGTTTATACAGATAGCGGTGCAGATATTTCCATGTCTGTACAGATGGCGGTGTTGATGTTTCCATCTATACACATATTGCCATGTAGGTATTTCCATGTGTATACAGGTGGCATTGTAGGTATTTCCATGTTTATACAGATGGTGGTGTAGATATTTCCAGGTTCATACAGATGACTGTATAGGTATTTCCATGTTTTTACAGATTGCATTGTAGATATTTCCATGTTTATAGAGATATAAGTGTAGATATTTCCATGTTTATACAGATGGCGGTGTAGATATTTCCATGTTTATAGAGATAGCGGTGTAGATATTTGCACATTTATACAGATAACGGTGTAGATATTTCCATGTTTATACAGATTGCAGTGTAAATATTTCCATGTTTATACAGATCACGGTGTAGATATTTCCAGGTTTATAGAGATAGCAGTGTAGATATTTCCATGTTTATACAGATAGCGGTTTAGCTATTTCCATGTTTATACAGACCGCGGTGTAGATATTTCCATGTGTATACAGATAGCGGTGCAGATATTTCCATGTTTGTACAGATGGCGGTGTTGATATTTCCATCTATACAAAGATGACCGTGTAGATATTTCCATGTTTATACAGAAGGCGGCGCAGATATTTCCATGGATATGTAGAAGGCGGTGTAGATATTTCCATGTTTATACAGATCGCGGTGTAGATATTTCCATGTTTATACAGACAGCAGTAGAGATATTTCCATGTTTATACACATAGTGGTGTACATATTTCCATGTTTATAGAGACAGCGGTGTAGGTATTTCCATGTTTATACAGATAGCGGTGTAGATATTTCCATGTTTATACAGATACCGGTGTAGAAATTTCCATGTTTATACAGACCGCAGTATAGATATCTCCATGTTTATACAGATAGCTGTGTAGATATTTCCATGTTTGTACAGATTGTGGTGTTGGTGTTTCCATCTATACACAGATTGCCGTGTAGGTATTTCCATGTGTATACAGATGGCATTGTATATATTTCCATGTTTATACAGATGGTGGTGTAGATAATTCCATGTTTATGCAGATGACTGTATAGGTATTTCCATGTTTTTACAGATGGCATTGTAGATATTTCCATGTTTATAGAGATAGCAGTGTAGATATTTCCATGTTTATACAGATGGCGGTGTAGATATTTCCATGTTTATAGAGATAGCGGTGTAGATATTTCCATATTTATACAGATAACGGTGTAGATATTAACATGTTTATACAGATAGCAGTGTAAATATTTCCATATTTATACAGATCACGGTGTAGATATTTCCAGGTTTATAGAGATGGCAGTGTAGATATTTCCATGTTTATACAGATAGCGGTTTAGTTATTTCCATGTTTATACAGACCGCGGTGTAGATATTTCCAGGTTTATTCAGATAGCGGTGCAGATATTTCCATGTTTGTACAGATGGCGGTGTTGATATTTCCATCTATACACAGATGACCGTGTAGATATTACCATGTTTATACAGAAGGTGGCGCAGATATTTCCATGGATATGTAGAAGGCGGTGTAGATATTTCCATGTTTATACAGATAGCGGTGTAGATATTTCCATGTATATACAGATGGCTGTGTAGATATTTCCATGTTTATACAGATGGCTGTGTAGATATTTCCATGTTTAAACAGATGACTTTGTAGGTATTTCCATGTTTATACAGATGGCGGTGTAGGTATTTCCATGTTTATAGAGATAGCTGTGTAGATATTTCCATGTTTATACAGATAGCGGTGTAGATATTTCCATGTTTATACAAATCGTGGTGTAGAAATTTCCATGTTTATACAGACAGCAGTGGAGATATTTCCATGTTTATACACATAGCGGTGTACATATTTCCATGTTTTCAGAGACAGCGGTGTAGGTATTTCCATGTTTATACAGATAGCGGTGCAGATATTTCCATGTTTATACAGATGCCTATGCAGATATTTCCATATTTATACAGAGGGCTCTGTAGATATTTCCATGTTTATACAGATGGCAGTGTAGATTCTTCCATGTTCCTACACATGACTGTGTAGGTATTTCCATGTTTATACAGATGGCTTTGTAGATATTTCCATGTTTATAGAGATAGCGGTGTAGATATTTCCATGTTTATACAGATAGCGTTGAAAATATTTCCATGTTTATACAGATCGTGGTGTAGATATTTCCATGTTTATACAGATACCGGTGTAGAAATTTCCATGTTTATACAGACCGCAGTGTAGATATTTCCATGTTTATACA